>NC_059558.1:1223048-1525685 GCF_905220415.1 Colias croceus | reverse complement strand
TCTCCTAATTATAAATATACATAAAAATTCGGTTTTCAGCAAAAAACCGATGAACGCACTAATCCTGCAGCCGGATCTCGTACTATAAAGAGCGCTCCGTTGTCAAGTGACAGAAAGACAAACGAACAAAAAAAATTTCATTATCAAAGTAAGTACTGCTTCATATGTAGTTAAATATATTTTAAGGCATGTATCTGGAACCCTAGAATTATGTCATCGCAAAATTTTATTTTCGTAACATAATATATCCCATTTTGCGAACATCGAACAAAGAATAACATGCAAAATATATTCAAAACGGCACAAAAGAAATATGTTAACAATACTTGGAATTCAAGGCATTGTATTTATGTGGAGAGCAAATGAGTTGATCTGATAACGATTCTTGGTGGCACGTATCGAAAATTCTGTTTGATTGACATAAAAACGTTTTTGTAAAAGACAATAAAAATGTTATTATTAAGATGTAATTAAGTATTCTTGTTTTATATGTATGCAGTAGTTACTAACCGAGAGTTTGTAATATTATTCTTGATCAAAATTATTTTAAAAGATAAGTCACCTCTGACTGCTCGGCCTAAAATATTATTTGCAGATATTATACATGTAACTAGTTTTCAACTAAACTTAACTTTAGACAAAGGATAAGGCTGTTATTATTACGCTTTATTACGTAGATACCTATCTAAAACAAAATTTTGGTAAATTATAGATCAGCAAATGTAAGTATCTCGTCTAATTTAAAGCAAAGCACACAATACTCTAAGTCGTACATTAACAAATATTTCCTCAAGTAAAATTACAGATTACTAAATAGTTGACGTAAAAACAATTGTCAAGTGTAACACCAGCTTTATCATACAATCAGCGTGAAAGGTAAGGTCAGAACTAAATCGGTCTAGAATTCTGTATTCTGCACAATGGGGTTCAGCCACATTTGTTAAACGACCTTTATATAACGATCGATCACTACAATGAGGTAATTTCTGAAATGGGATGAAAAATTGCGACATTTCATGGCTGTCTAGTGAAAAGTGATGCATTGGAAATTTGTTTTACAACTATGTCATCTATTTTTTTCATGGACAAATGATAAGTCTATTTTAAAAGATCCAATAATTTGATTATTTAAATATCTGGCTTAGTATAGATAGTATCGCGATGAAAAGGCTTAATAAGATTTCACATGGGGAAAAATCTAACGTAAAAAATATATTTTTTTTATAGGGCGAAATTAAATGCGAAAGAAGCCACGGACGAGAAACAAGCTGAATGAAAACTTTACTCCTGCTCTTTAAATAATTAAAAATGTTATCTGTCACAATAATGACGTAATCAATAGCATATTGTAGAAAAATCTCGATCAAACAAAACAACGCGAATTCCCGACATCTAGATAAAATCGTGTTTTATGATTCCAAAGGATTGACCCACTCTCTTGGTTTCTTTTTGTTATTTAATTAAAGATTTTCTGATAACGAATAAGGCTATTAGTATATAATTAAAAGTTATTTTGATGAAAAAAATATGTGCTAAACTTTATTGTCAGCAATTTTATGTTTAGAGCGATGATTTTTGCTATTCGTTTGATAAGTGATAATTTTGAAAAAATGGAGCTATATTTATAAAACCGCTTCTTTTAGCCTTTACTGTAATTAATGAACCTAGGATCTTACTTATACCCTAAACTTTAACCCCTAAACTAAGAAGTTCATTGACTGTTATATCTCTCTAGATATTTAATTATTTGTACATAGAGAAACTGTTTTGTTATAACCGCATCTTCATTTAACGGTATTTAACCCGTTAAAATTAAAAGGTGAATATGAAGAGGGAAAGTAGAGCATTGTCTAGAAATACAGTGAAAGTACTAGTGATCTAGGCACAGACTTTCATCGGATAAATGCTATTGTGCACGATCCGAGTTACAAAGGTTATGCCGCCCATAGATGTTTATATCAGGAATATCAGGACAGCTAAATTACTGTTGTTTGTTGCAAGTTCTTATTGTACCTAACGGTGCTTGAGGAAATGCAACAACAATAGTAAGCATGTCTTACGTTTTTCTTGTATATTTATAAATCTACAAATATTATAAAGAGGAAAGGTTTGATTTTTTGTTTGTTTGTTTGTTTGTATGAATTGAATAGGCTCCGAAACTACTTGGCAGATTTGAAAAATTCTTTCACCATTCGAAAGCTACATTATCCACGAGTAACATAGGCTAGGTTTTATCCCTGAAATCCCACGGGAACGGGAACTATGCGGGTTTTTCTTTGAAAACGCGGGCGAAGCCGCGGGCGGAAAGCTAGTAAATCTATAAAATCCATCTCATGGCTTAACACGTTCACTGCGGCACAGATATATATCTGTACTTTCCATTACTGCGTTACGGGTCGTTTTAAACCTTGTCCTATACCAGAGATTGTGGCGGCACGAGGCATATTAAACCCCACCGCCCGTAGGCGACCAAAATCGTTTTTTTGGCGCCAAATAAGACAAAGTGTGCGGCTTTTGTCTTGATTATTATTAACAATGAGTTCATTAACCTAAATCTACCGTCGCCCGTGGTTAGATTAGTTAGTTTAGATTCTAGGGGTAAAATAAAATGTGGGATCTGATGTACCCCATACCGCACTGAACAATAGCAGTTTTTCATATAATTTAGTGATGGGAAAAGAAATATCGATTTTATAAAATTGTATTTATTTATCAAACTTATGGATGTTTTTCATTAAAACAGGCCAAACAATAATATTGTTTGCAACCAGTGCATTCTGTGAGAATTTTCTTTACCTTTTTCGGCCTCACGACTTGTTAAGAAGGTGCGGAGTTTTTCGTAACAACCTACACATCTACTCTTCTTTGATCCCTTTAAGTTTAAGAGATGATGTGCCTTGTTTGTTGGCTTGTTGACTTGGGCAAGAGTTAAATTTTGATGAGCCATACACCGATTGCCGGGTGTTTTGGATTTGCCGCTAGTTGATTCAATGAACAAACACACTAATAGTAATCATGATTATCAACCTATTTGAAGAAAGTTACTCAACATGTCACATTCACGTTTCTATTAACGATATTTATTATAACAAGTAGTTAGGATGTTTGAAAATTACCTGTATCCACATTCAAGTCCTTCTTTGTAAAAGCTTCAATAAGTTGTTCCACAAATAGTCTCGAATGCGTTGCACAACACTAACCGCGTGAAGCTAGCTTAGGGTGCGGTACGAGGTGCGCGGTGGTACGAGGTGTTCGCAACCTCGTTCCGCACTGAGTTAGAATTTTTATTTGTTCAGTGCGGCACGAGGTCTAAGAAACCCGGTATTAAGGTCAGTATACCATTGAACTAGGAATCAATAGCACATCTCAGATATATAGACATCACTTTCCTACACTGAACCAGATAGAAGTTATGCCTCTCGCACGACAGAGAAGTTTAAGTTTTTTCCTACCGCTACAACGACGAGACACGGACAGGGTGTTTCAAGCCCTGTTTCGCAGCTAACGTGTTAAGTTGGCTTTCCTCCTCCTTACTAATATGACGGTGCATTAAGACCAAACGAACATAGAGGTGGAGCAAGAGCATTATTTCGTGATCCTTTAGTGTAAATGTAAAGGACGAGCATACTATCAAGGTCAAGCGCAGGCGACAACGGGGCTCCCCACACAGCGACGCCACGTGTATGGAGCGGAGTTTCAACGCTACACGTGGAAGAAGAGGCGCACCGCGGTTTTGACGAGGCGCACCGCGGTTTCGACTATCGCGTTCTACACAGTACGCCACGTGTATTGCGTCTGCACGTGGAGGAGGCGTGGCCTAGGCGGCACATGCAAGACAGCCGCCGCCGCTTTGAGCCGCCGCCGCCGCTTTGTGTCTCGCCGCCGGGCGATGGCTTTGTGGCTCGCCGCATCACTTTGTATCTCGCCGCCAGCAACGCATATAAATAGCGAACATTTTGGAACTAGAGTCAGTTGCAGCAAGTCCTTCTTCCAGACTAGTAGTGAAGAAGTAATAGTGAATAAGTAATAGTGAATATGTAATAGTGATTAAGTATAAATTGTAATAGTGTACATAAGGGTCGATAATATATGTATGTCGAAGGAAGGGTGTTTTCTTGAACACAAACCCCAACAATTATACAGTCCACAACAACGTCTGGTCCTTCGATCGCCAGATAACAACGAGCGCCGGATACTCCAGGAAGAGGAAACGCTGCCCGTGGAAGACCAGATCCTGCCGAAGAGAGGTACGCATCGGCAACGAGTTCACCTTCGAGGGGCGAATATCGGCAAACCGGTAACGTTGGTACTAGCCTGCTGGTGTTTTTGATCGTCACCAGGCGAGTCAGGCACCTACCGACGGGGCCGCGCTGTTGGTACTAGTCCAATGAGGTGAGTCGTAAGGTTTTTTACGGGTAGACTCGGGCCGTCGGGTGACCTTGGTGGTACGCGCCGGGAATCAGGGGTGCTGGTCAGCGGAACGAGTCTGCCAGTATAAGCCTGCGGTGCGTCACCTCTTTAGGCATGGTGGTTACCCGCAGCCAGGGTGAAGCTGCAGAAGTGGAGGACCGGAGCCAGGAGACAGAGCGTGTGCGGCAAGAACGAATGCGGCGGCTGGTGCTGGACCCGCTGGCATCGCCGTCTGACGCACGCTTGACGTCAGCCACAGACACAATGGAGATCCCGCCGCAACCGCGACGGCATTCGCCAGCGAGATCCGCTAGATCGGTGCGGTCGTCGGCGAGTACGGCGCGGCGGATTAAGGCGGCGGAATTAGAAGCGGCAGAGCGACTCGCCGCTATCCAGAGAAAAGAACTACAAATTGAGAAAGAACTAATAAATAAACGCTTACAGTTCGAGGTGTCCGCCATACAGGAAGACGAGGGCCTGCCGGAAGATACCGTCACCGCGACAGAAGAACGAAACAAGGTGGACGAGTGGCTCCAGTCACATCCTGTGCCGAAGGATGACAGACACCAGCGATCCGAACTAAGAAGAGGAAGATCGCCGACGCCGACCAGACGAACAGGAATAGAGCAGCTGGCGGCGTCCCTGGAGAAGATGGCGCGACCGCGCCTATGCCACGCGGACCTTCCGATATTTTCAGGTGCGATTGAAGAGTGGCTGCCGTTCCGAGCAGCCTACCGGGACACAAGCAGCATGTACCAAGTGTCCGACGCAGAAAACATCCAGCGGCTGCGTACCTGCCTGAAGGGGGAAGCAAGGGACGCCGTGGCAGCGCTGCTTCACACTGCTTCATCACCTGAAGCAGTGATGAAAACTTTGGAGCAGTGCTTCGGGAGGCCCGAAATAATAATCGACAGGGCCATGGAAGACCTAAGGAAGCTGCCGCGACCTGGAGCAGCGGCCAAGGACATCAACTGCTTCGCGGTAAAAGTGCAAAACGTGGTGTGTATACTTCAAACCATAGACAGAAAAGGATATTTGTACAATCCTATGCTAGCAAGAGAGATATTGGACAAACTAAGTCCGCACCTGCGGTCTAGGTGGTGTGATTATGCTTTTGCACAGGAAGGCACAGCGGATCCAGAGATCGTGGTGCTGTCCCGCTTCCTCATGCGAGAGGCGGACCGGGCGCTTCGCTACACCTACGCGCCGACGAGCAGCACTGCACCAGCGCGCAGAGACGCAGCAGCAGCAGCAGCAGCAGCAGCGCGACCTGCTCCACCGAAAAGGAAGTCTGCAGTATACACCATGGTCTCCGGTGAAGATGAAGAAGAGAAGAAAGAAGAGAAGGAAGAAGAGAAGAAAGAAGAGAAGAAAGAAGACTTCTGCCTGTGCTGCGGGCGCGACCACATTATGGTTGCCTGCCCGCGCTACGCCAAGCTGTCGGTGGATGAGCGGTGGGCGCTGGTCAGGGAAAAGGGCGCCTGCTTCAAGTGCGCCACGAAGAGACATCGGCGCAGCTACTGTCGAGCGAAACCATGCGGCGTGAACCAGTGCCGCCGCCCGCATCATTCATCACTGCACGACGTAAGAAGAGAAGAGCCTGCTGCGTCGACCGAAGAAACCGTCATGGCGGTTGCTGACCGCGCAACCGCACCGCCCCGCGCCGTCCTGCTGAAGATGTGTCCAGTCACCGTCGTCGGCCCACGGGGGGAGGTATCGACGCACGCACTGCTCGATGAGGGCTCCACCATCACCCTCATTGATGAGGACCTGGCGCAACAGATCGGCGCCGAAGGTCCCGCCACGCCGCTCCGCATCCACGGGGCGAACATGGAGCAGATTGAAGAAGGAAGTCGGCTGGTGACGGTGCAGCTGCGGGGGCAGAGCGACGGGACACTACACGACCTGCGCGCCCGCACGATGAAGAAGCTGCAGTTGCATCAGCAGTCCATCCCGGGATCCCTGCTTCGGTACAGACATCTGCGCGACATACCGGAACGTGAGGTATGTTACGAACAAGCACGCGCGGGTGTCCTGGTGGGTACCGACCACTGGGAGCATATCGTGACCAGAGAACTTCGGACGGGCGGCGCCGACGAACCTGCCGCCTCCAAGACAAGTCTCGGCTGGGTGATACATGGAACAACGCCGCGTCGAATGATCGTCGAGAGAGACCGCGTGCTTCACGTCCGAGAACAACAAGCGGACCAGCGGCTGCACGACCTGGTGGCAGAGCACTTCAAGATCGAATCATTGAACATAGCCAGCAGACCGCGCATTGGTGAAGCCGACCGACGAGCGACATCCATCGTCGAGACGACTACGAAGAAGACGCCGGGCGGGTACGAGATCGGCCTGCCGTGGAAAAGAGATAATGTCCGCATGCCGCCAAGCTACAACGCCGCGCTGCGGAGACTTCTGAAGATTGAAGCAAAAATGGACGCCGCGCCGGAATTTGCAGCCGAGTACACCAAGCAGATGAACAACTTATTTGAGAAAAGGTATGCGGTTCCGTGCGATGGCAGTGAAGGCGAGAGCAGCGTGTGCTGGTACCTGCCGCATTTTGCTGTGACCAATCCCAACAAACCAGGGAAGCAGCGATTGGTCTTTGATGCGGCAGCCAAAAGCCACGGGACTTGTTTAAATGATGAACTACTTGAGGGCCCAGACTTGCTACTATCACTGCCAGGTATATTATTTCGATTCAGGGAAAAGGCAGTGGCAGTCACAGCAGATATAGAGGAGATGTTCTTACAAGTGAAAATAAGACCCGAAGACCAGCCAGCGCAGCAGTTTTTATGGAGGGGAAGCCGACGCGACACGCCGCCACAGCACTACAAGATGACGTCCATGATATTCGGCGCAGCGAGCTCTCCGTTTATGGCGCATTACATCCGCAATCATAATGCGCAGCAGCACGCAGAACAGTATCCAATGGCACTGGAAGCGATAATGAAGAGCCACTACATGGACGACCTGGTGGTGAGCTACGCCGACGCAGAGGAAGCCAGACAAGCGATCGAAGAAATACGGACAGTGCACGCGGCGGCAGGCTTCAAGCTACGAGGATGGAACGCCAGCGATAGGAGCGTGCTGAGGGACGTGCCACGAGAACTGCACGCCAGCACACCAACGCAGCTGGGAGGAGCGCAGCCAGCCCCGAAGATCCTCGGGCTAATTTGGGACGCCGAGCAAGACGCGCTAGGATTCAACACAGCGATGAACAGGGTACCGGTGGAGGTGCGAGATCGCAAGCGCCCGCCAACCAAGCGCGAAGCATTAAGTGCGGTCATGTCAATTTATGACCCGCTAGGCCTCTTAAGTTATTTCACCATCCGTGCTAAAATCATATTGCAGAGCCTGTGGCGCCTCCAGATTTCGTGGGACGAGCCGATACCTGAAGAAGAGGGCGAGCAGTTTGCGGGCTGGCTGGCGCAGCTGGAAGCAGTCAGCGCACTACGTTTACCGCGATGTTACGCAACGGACAACGTCGAAGACATCGAGCTGCACGTGCTATGCGACGCCAGTGAACAAGCGTATGCAGCCGTGGCGTACTGGCATATGCGGCGAACGGACGGCAGCGTACAAGTGAAACTCGTCTCGGCGAAAGCGAAGGTGGCACCACGACGCGCGCAGACGATCCCGCGCCTAGAACTACAAGCGGCGGTGATTGGCGCAAGACTCGCTGATCAGATAAGAAGAGAGCACAGGTATGACATATCTCGTACTTGGTTTTGGACAGACTCATCGACGGTGGTGCACTGGGTGCGCAACGATGCAAAGAGATACACGCCGTTCGTCGCGCATCGCCTCGGTGAGATTGGAGAACTAACACAGAAGGAAGAGTGGCGGTGGCTACCGACTCATGAAAATGTCGCCGACTACGCCACCCGCCTAAGTTTCACCACGGGACATGATCGATGGTTCCAGGGTCCAGAATTCCTTATGAAGACGGAGGACCAGTGGCCCACGGAGAAGGAACTTCGAGAAACTACGGACGAGGCTGATGTACTGCATGTAAGCGAGCTGCCACGGAAGATGGAATGGCTGCCGGATCCAGAGCGCTTCTCCAAATTCCGCACACTGGTGGGAGCAACAGCAAGGGTGCTCGCATTTATCGACATGCGCATCAGGCACACGGCGACGAGACTAGAATGTCGCCACCTGGAACAAGCCGAACGACTGTTGGTGCAGCGCGCACAGAACGACAGCTTTGGGGAAGACATAAAGCGAATCAAGGACGCGCGCCCCATCAGCAGATCCAGTAGACTGTACAAATTGGACCCGGTAATGGAAGACGGCGTGCTGAGAGTAAGGGGCCGCATAAACGCAGCCACGGCACCCGACACGGTAAAGAAGCCGGTGATCCTCCACGGCCGGCACAGAATAACCAGACTAATAGTGTTACAGGAACATTGTGCCACCGGACACGCCAACCGCGAGCGTGTCACCAACGACCTGAGGCAGCGCTACTGGGTCATCCACCTGCGGCCCACAGTGCGCGCCATAGAGAAGAACTGCGCGCTGTGCCGAGTACGCCGAGCGATGCTGCAGGTCCCAGCCAAAGGGTACTTGCCACGCGCTCGCCTCGACCCGTTCCACCGACCCTTCACCAACTGCGGGGTCGACCACTTCTGGCGCCGATGGATCAAGGAGTACCTACCGACGCTCATGCCACGGGGGGAGGCGCGAAAGGACACGCGACGCCTCGAGGAAGGTGACGTGGTCATCATCGTGGACCACGTCTCGCCGCGCAACACATGGCCCATAGGGGTCGTGGTGCGCGTTCACGCCGGGCCGGACGACGCTGTGCGGGTAGCCGAAGTGAAGACCAAGAGCGGGATCTTCAGACGCCCCGTCAGCAAGCTCGTCGTGATGAAGGAGGCTACGCAAGCTACGCCGGGGGGAGGACTGTAAAGGACGAGCATACTATCAAGGTCAAGCGCAGGCGACAACGGGGCTCCCCACACAGCGACGCCACGTGTATGGAGCGGAGTTTCAACGCTACACGTGGAAGAAGAGGCGCACCGCGGTTTTGACGAGGCGCACCGCGGTTTCGACTATCGCGTTCTACACAGTACGCCACGTGTATTGCGTCTGCACGTGGAGGAGGCGTGGCCTAGGCGGCACATGCAAGACAGCCGCCGCCGCTTTGAGCCGCCGCCGCCGCTTTGTGTCTCGCCGCCGGGCGATGGCTTTGTGGCTCGCCGCATCACTTTGTATCTCGCCGCCAGCAACGCATATAAATAGCGAACATTTTGGAACTAGAGTCAGTTGCAGCAAGTCCTTCTTCCAGACTAGTAGTGAAGAAGTAATAGTGAATAAGTAATAGTGAATATGTAATAGTGATTAAGTATAAATTGTAATAGTGTACATAAGGGTCGATAATATATGTATGTCGAAGGAAGGGTGTTTTCTTGAACACAAACCCCAACAATTATACAGTCCACAACAGTAAATGAAATTCGTATTCAGTGTTGTTCAGTATTAGAACATTGCATAGAATCTTATCGAACGCACTCAGAACATCGAAGAATGCTCTACGCCTGTTTACACTAAAAAATTGACATAGTGGGGTAAGAAGTAAGAACACAGGTAATAATATAAGAATGAGCATTCGCTCGTTTGATCTAAATACACCGTTATAAAAATTAAAGTCATGTATTTTTGTTTTGTTTGTTTACATGTTTATATCTTTGTTTGTATTTCTTTTCCCTACGGAATGATTATATACATAGGCGGTAAAAAATCTAATTAATTCTCTTCCTCGGAATTTCGACGAAGCCGCGGACGGATAGCTAGTATGGCATAACCAGGACAGCGTAATAAAAAACGACTTATTAAGCTTAAATACTTCAGGCCGTTTTTCAGCTTAGAAGCATAGAACTGGCTACTATACGCCCTCCAGCTCATACCATGCTGGTTGATAGCATATTACATTTTGTTTTGTACCAGGATAGCAGGACTTACCAAGCTTATACTTCAGGCCGTCTTTCAGCTTCTTGCCATAGAACTGGCTAATACGATATCCAGCTCATACCATCCTGGTTGATAGCATATTACATTTTGTTTTGTACCAGGATAGCAGGACTTACCAAGCTTATACTTCAGGCCGTCTTTCAGCTTCTTGCCATAGAACTGGCTAATACGATATCCAGCACATACCATCCTGGTTGATAGCATATTACATTTTGTTTTGTACTAGGATAGCACGACTTACCAAGCTTATACTTCAGGCCGTCTTTCAGCTTCTTGCCATAGAACTGGCTAGCTCATACCATCCTGGTTGATAGCATTATTACATTTTGTTTTGTACTAGGATAACAGGACTTACCAAGCTTATATTTCAGACCGTCTTTCAGCTTCTTGCCAAAGAACTGGCTGTAGTTATACGCCCTCCAGCTCATGCCAGGCTGGTTGACTCCATACACCACGTCTTGGCTCATGAGGCATTCGTCCTGATCGCATCTCCATTCTGTTGTCAGTTTCACTTCGTCTGTTATGATGCATTCACTGTAACAATAAAACAATATTATAAATAAAATGTGCATCCTACTAATATTATAAATGCGAAAGTCTGTGAGGATGTGTGTGTTTGTTACTCTTTCACGCAAATACTAGGTACTGAACCAATTTCAATGAAATTTAGCATATATATAGAGGGTAACTTGGATTAACACATAGGATATTCTTTGGCATATTATGATATATTATGTATAAGTTAGATATAAGTTACATATTATGTAATATTGACGTGACTTTAAAAGAGCAACTATGGAGTTTCTTGCCGATTCTTCTCCATAGATACTGCTTTCCGAATCGGTGGTAAATGTTAAAAATACTTATGTAATGACGATTCGAAAGTGCTACTAAATAGTAGTCTAATTGAATAAATGAATGTTTGAGTTTGAGTTTGAGTTTGATATCTCGGAAATCCCACGGGAACGGGGCTTATGCGGGTTTTTCTTTCAAAACGCGGTCGAAGCCGCGGGCGGAAAGCTAGTTCTTTATAAATAAAAGTCGTTTTAGTTACACCACTTATAAATTCGACAGATTTTTGGTTTGTTGGATTTGTCTTCACTTAGAATAATAACTATAACTAATTTGAAAGATTACGTAAACGTTAATTAAAAAACATAATATGAATATTATATTGATACAAAACAGTATGACATAATTTTATAATTATTATTACTAGCTTATTATTATATTATCTGTAATAATAGGAAAGAAGCAAGTCTCATTCAATAAAACGTAGATATAGGTAATAATAAATATAAATATATAAAATAAGGTTGTTATGTTGTCCGCATACCATTTGATTGATCATTGACATTGACTGCGGAATAGCGTAAGCGAATTTATTTATTTCTATAAAGATCAAATAAAGGAATCAAATACCAACTTAATTATAGACAATATAGAAATATCAATTAACATTTGAGACGGTCGAATTTTTATTACTGTATCACGTATTGCTCGTGATATCTTCCGTGTTTCAACCTTTTTTGAGATGATCTAATGATGAACCTATTGCTATAAAAATGCATACTTATGCATATGCATAATAATTAAGTTGGTATTTTTATAATTAAGTTGTTCTTGAAATGCATAGGTTAAAAAACAACAAATAAAACATCTGCTTTATACGTTTGAAATACTAGCTAGCTGTGCGCCACGGCTTCGTCTGTTCACTGTTGAATATTGGTCTTACCAACTCAGAAATCTTTGTGAGCTCAATACATACACTTTGCTGAAGATCGTGGTTAAATGCATTGTTTACGATACTATAAAGGACATACAGACAAACATTAATTTTAACACGCTTTTATAAGCTTTACATCACTACCTACATAGTAAGCTACATAGTATAAAACAAAGTCGCTTTCTCTGTCTCTACTCTCTATGTCCCTATGTCCCTTTGTATGCTTAAATCTTTAAAACTACGCAACAGATTTTTTTTAATAGATAGAGTGATTCAAGAGGAAGGTTTTAGTATATAATTAATTAGGTTTTAGACAATGCGGGCGTAGCCGCGGGCGGTAAGCTAGTGTACTATGTTTGTAAGTTCGTAACCGATTTAGACTTGATTTTACACACTTCATACAGACAGATTTTATTCAAACTTAGTGTTGCTAGGATCGGTGACAATACATTTTTTCCTAGAATTTAAGAATGTTTTAGTACTTAGGTGTATAAACATTACTAGCTTACCGCCCGCGGCTTCGCCCGCTTTCTCTAAAACGATTTGAGATTTAAACTATCCTATCTCTCAAGTTGGATCGAACTGCACATGGTGTGGGAATTTTATTATAATCGGTTAAGTGGTTTAGGAGTCCATTGAGGACAAACATTGTGACACGAGATTTATATATATACACACCGGCACAATTAGCGGAACAAAAAAAAAGTGAGACTATGAGATAATAACGCATATATTTGACGAAAATGTAATTAGATACAAAATAACAAGTTGATTAACATCTTTTAACAACGACTTTGAAAAGTCTTCGTTATTTTTTATTGAAAAATTAAGAAATTTGAAATAAGTGAAATTTTAAGATGATTATGAACCATCACAAAAAAATAAAAAAAGTAAGCATTAAATGATTTGACAATAAAATTAAAGCAAAATTAATAACGAGTGTTTCCCCCTCTTGCTCTGATTACGGTTTCCATTCGTCTGGGCTTGCTACAGTTTATGTTATCGATGATTTCTTGAGGCAACCGCTCCCACTTCTCAAGTAATTCGTTTCCAAGTTCATTCAGATTGTTGGGGGGTGGCATTCTGGATTTAACCCTTCTTTTTAGCAAGTCCCAGACATGCTCTATCGGATTCATATCGGGGGAATTTGCTGGCCACTGCATCACCGGTATACCTACGTGGCTCAGATATGCCTGTACCGATTGTGCACTATGAGCACGAGCATTATCTTGCATTAGAATAAAGTAGTCACCAATAAATGGGGCAAATGATACACTCTGATGTATCTATCTGCTGTCATGGTCCCTCCTGTGACTATCAATAACTCCGTGCGAGCTCTCAAACATATCCCTCCCCAAACCATAATCGAGCCGCCACCATAAGCCACTGTGTGTTCAAAATTAGACTATATTTGGCGTTCTCCTCTGTGTCTCCATATTCGCTGTCTCCCATTGATCTGTTTTAAAAGAACTCTGCACTCATCAGTAAAGAGAACCTGCTGCCATTCGTTCAAATCCCAGACGATGTTCTCGCGTATCGGTTTCTGTTCCGCTAATTGTGCCGGTGTGTGTATATACTAGTGGTCCGCCCCGGCTTCGCCCGTGGTACCTACATGTTTAAACTATCCTATCTCTCAAGTTAGAACGAATTGCACATAGTGTGGGAATTTTATTATAATCGGTTAAGTGGTTTAGGAGTCCATTGAGGACAAAAATAGTGACACGAGATTTATATATACCTAATATGATTTATATAGCATACATTTCTATCATATAAGGAATGTCGCATTACATCATAAGATTTATATGACACTTTTGCATTGGCCGAATATATTGACCTTGTTAGTTGAATGAGATATACAACAATTAGCGTTATTAATAGTTGAATAAACGAGCGGCGCACGCGCAGGTTTGTAGATTTAGGGTGAGTATACACGAGGCGTTTAATTTATTTTTGTCAATATTTAACATTGTATTGAATACGTTAATTTAAAAGGAGCTTTAGTTAAACTGGTAGAGGAATAGAGTTGTAGTGTTTACATATGTTCAGCTTTTTATGATTATAATGAAGTGTAATAAGTGGCTTAAGTTAATCTGATAAACGATTAAATATAATTGTATAATGTAGAGCCTGTTTGTAGTGCATAAATAACAGCTTTTTAAGGGACGTGAAAGTTTCAGTCATAGAAATAATATATTTACTACGTGTTTGTTGTACTAGAAAAATACACACACTTCATACACCTAGGTATATAAATTGAAAATTCCCTTTTAGTAAAAATCAATAGCTTAATATAAATGTGTGCCTAAGTACTTGAATATTCTTCTCTTATATTCTAAGTACATTTTAAAACGCTTGTTCGTTACACAGCCTAATAATGATCAACATTGGAGCATCAATAGCATACATCTATGTGTGAAATGTCACTACTAATGCATGTTTGATCAAACCGCCCGCTCTATTTAAATGGAATGCTTTGATATTTGCCGCCTTTCCTTGTAATTTTACGTTAGGATTATTCGAAAAATGTATGTATGGGTGGTTTAGTTAGGTATAGTGGGTGGCCAAATTATTGGAACGCAACTAAGTTTCTAATTCCTGTTTAAATATATCTGTTATTTATGTTTCTTTTTTGTAATAATAGAGTATAAATTGCTGTTAAAATTGTCCGTCGATTGGACGATTTAAAAACGAACAATGCTACAATAAATATTTTAAAAATTAGTCAATTTTGTTCAAACTTGTTACCTTAAAAAACAGATCATGAAGTGTGTAAGTGAATATAAATAAAGGTGGGCATTGAACTCATTGTGACTATAAATGGCCATAAAAAGCTAAAGATTACATAAAAACGTATTGACTCACGGTATTTCGTCACTCATCATCATCGGATGACGTCAGCGTGTAAATCTATCATTCTGGGATAAACATCAAATGTGCGTTGAAAATTAACAAGTCGTCGTTTCGTAATGTAGCCCAATTCTTTATCATATGATTATTTGAATGTTGATTGTTACATATTTATCTATTGTGTTTAATTGTTTGGTTAATATAAAATATGTTATTTTTTATAATTTCTTGTAGCCTGAAGGTGCTTCCAAAAAGTGATCAGTAGATAAATGCGTTAGAGCTCTTACTTCTTAGCTTAATGATCTAAGCTTCTTAGTGATATACTTTTCTGAATATAATACAACTAGCGGTCCGCCCCGGCTTCGCCCGTGGTACCTACTTACATGTTTAAACTATCCTATCTCTCAAGTTAGATCGAACTGCACATGGTGTGCGAATTTTATTATAATCGGTTAAGTGGTTTAGGAGTCCATTGAGGACAAACATTGTGACACGAGATTTATATACATATATTAAGATATGATGTTCCCAAAAAATATATAAATTGTGTAAGAATTAGTTAGTAGCTTTATTCTGCGGCTTCATTCACATGATACCTGATACAAACTTAAAAATACAACTTTGTACAAAATTTGCGCAAAATCGATCTTCTGATTTATGCATAAATAAATAATCAACAAAGATCTTGAAAATTAACGCACAGATTTATTATATAAATAGGAAATAGGTATTCGATTATACTAATAACGATCGCAAATTATGACATAAATCTCATAGATCATTCGCAATGACCTTACCGTATGCGACACGATGTCATCAACGCATCACGGTCAATCGACATTGTTAATGTGTTAACTAGCTAGCTGCCCACGGCTGCACTCGCATATTATTATATTTTTACAGCAGGATTTTGAATATCAATTTTTGTTCTATTCGTAATAATGGTCAATGTTTGTCAGGTCAATTATTATAGAATAAAAACTCGTCTTGTCTTCCTAAGTTGTCTTCATATAAAATTGATAAAAATCCATTGAGTACTTTGAAAACTTAACGAATATAATACATAATAATATAATATAATACATGTCCCAAATTATATTGTGTCCTGTACTGTAATTATGAAACTGTATTTCTTATAAAATATTTAGTGCAGACTCTGCAAGATCCCCTTAGCTTTTACTTTTGGGACTACCTTTTTCAACTTAATAAATATCTGGCTCAAATAATTAAGTTGAACCTTAATTTCAATCCATTGGAGTTAAATTTCATAGGCTAAATAAATATATTATTATTATTAGTGTACAAATAACTTTTTCATTACCATCTAAATGACCTTTAATAATACTAGATTTAAATAAATATAACCTAGAATGATAACTTCTATGATGTCATATTTTGAATAATGCATATTTGTGTTCGTCATAGACCATTTAGTATGCAGATTTTGAAGTACGTACGAAATAAAATTCCTATATTATGATTGATGCCTAGGGTTGTCACCTTGATATAAATAAAATTAATTTATATAGGTATAAATAAAATTATAGTGACTGTTTTTGAATAAAATATGATGATACCGTACCGTCTCAGATTATTAGGCAACCATATTTCTTTTGATATTTCGTCTATCTTTTTGTTCAAAATAATCTGTGATATCAGATAATGTAGTCATCAGTGTGTTTATTTAAATTCTGAATAAGGATTGCCTCTCGGATTAACACAAAGCAATTTTTAACCCAATCATTAAAAAAAACAGTGAAATAAATTTATGCTCGATACTCCAAACTGGTCAACTTTTTCTATATAAAACTAGTTGGCAAGTAATAATAACTTTACTCTCCATATGACTAAATTATTTAAATGAAGTAGATAAACACGCATGAATTAATCATTTCAATATTTATCGTTAATTTTTATCTTATCTGTGGAACAACGATCATACATTAGGATTTTTGGGTCAGCGTAATTCAAATAAAGCCTCCGTGTAAGCGGTGTAAGCCTCCGTGACAGTCGCCATTCTAAAATTTTTTATTATCCTCTTTTTTTTGGACCTGCAAAATTTCCTCTTTCTAATTTCTTTTCTGTGTGATTGTCTAAGCTCCAATTTACCCATAAATTACAATATAATATTAATAACAGTTTAATGCATTTTCATTAGGTTTTCACCGACGTTCCAGAAAACGCGAGAAATTCGTGTAATTTATTTTTTCCTTTTTTAACAGTTAAATGCAGTGATAGCCTGTAAATGTATTTATCAATAGTGAATTTTATAATAGTAAACCAGATAAAAATAAATTTGAAAAAAATTCCAACGCTAGTGTGTACACACCCTAAAACATACGATCGACTGACTTGGTTCTTTCTTGAACATAAAACTTGGCGCCATAAATTTCATGGTGATTATCGACTGTCTTTATCGATATTAATTAAAAGTGTTGTTCATATATCGATATTTTGAAAGTTCGCATAAACTTGAATTCAATTGTTCCAATACTGCATTACAATGCAAAGCTGTTACTTACTGATATAAAATAAAATATTATTACCTAAGTGTCAAATTTCTAAATTGCGGATTTTATTAAGTTAAAATTATTCGTAACAAAATTTCCTTGGTTATTCTGTATGTTGTTTAATGTTTTCATTTTGACGAAAGTATTTATCAGGTTTCTCACAGAATATCTATCGACATAAACTTTAATTAATTACGAAATAAATAACTTTAGAAGAGACCCATTATGCTACCTTGTTACCTTTTGATTTGGCATAAATTTAAAAACGTTTATGAACGTTAACATTGACTATGAAGAATCGTTAAATTATTTCTAAAAATACACCTTTAAAGAAGTTATGTTATTATAAATCAATTTTCTTTGCAGTAGTTAATATCGATTTAATATACAAAGAAAACGACCTTTAAATAACAAAGCAGTGAGTAATATTATAATATACTTATTCATATTTCCTACATTTAACAGTTCGTTAATTTCTGTATCATAACCTCTATCTTTTTAAACGACCATTAGAAAAATTCCTAAACTGATTCGAACTAAGAAAAAAAAGCAAACCAATTTGCTGATTACGTCATCTACAATTATTGTTAATGGCGCCACAATTGACATTTCGAACATTTAAATTTGGAATACGTGACAAATTACTACAGATAAATATAGAACTCTAGCCTATGACTCTATGATGTAGAATATCTGATATAGGTGTGTTTGGTATGAATGCAAATTCCTTTAATGCATATTATCTCATCCTTTTAACTACTTGACAAGTTTATTATAAATATAATACCTACCTGTATTAAAATAATTTTAACACGTAAAAGGTATTATTGTTTATTCTGCGGTATTCATTAGATATTTGATATGCGCTAAAGGTTAAATTATGAAATATTTTCTTGTCATACTACCCTATTTGTAAAGCATTGAATTTATTTGTAAGTAATTTATCAGTCTTAAAATAAATAAAACAGATAATTAAAAAAAAGAGTGTGCGTACTTATGTACACGCGTTAGAAGTTATACTTCTTTGACGTATGGAAAAAAATACTAGAATATAACTTGAACATAGTTATCAATTTTCATACCACCTAGAACTAATTTCATGCTGTTAAATTTAGGTGTCGGTGTGCGGCGTGCGCGCGCACCGTAAAAATTCACTCTCATCATTTTTCTCCATTGCGCCAAAAAAAGTATAACTTCAAAAATCTAAAAACACGCTTTCATCTCAAAATTATTGTATTGCCACTGATCCTTGATAAGTGTACAGGGTTTGAATTAAATCTGTCTGTCTATACTTAGTGGGTCTAAATCGAGTTTAGGAGGAGTTCTAAAGACGTCGCGTCGGTTACACCTGATTTTTTTAAGTCGCTTAATATTGTCCAATACTTGTAGGCTTGTAATATATTATTTTAGTTTTTCTTTGCTTTTCCTAAAATGGAAATTTAAAAAAAAACCTTGGTATTACCACATAAGAAACGTGACGTTATATTTAAGGTATTTATTTAAATTGGAAACTGTACTTTTTTGTCACCCTAAGAACTATGGCTTGACAATAGTATTATGTCAGAATGAATGACGTCATCCGCTCGTTGACAATAGTAATAAAAAAAACAAATTATTTTGTGGAATTAGGTATTTATACTGTGTATTTATAGATAGGTACAGTTATAATAACAAAACTTATTTAGCGTAAATGTGCCGTAGTTTTTCTATTATCGTCATTGTAAAAATATGTTTGGAATAAATTAAATCCTATCCTATCCTTCCTGGATGTGTCAGTATGTGTAAATATTTTATTTTTATTTATTTTATTTATTTATTTCATTTATTTCAGATTAATTTAATATCCATATATTTGTTAGTAAAATGGCCTTAAAAACTATGTTAGTATCATATGTTTGTAACTCTTTCACGCAAGTATTAATGAACCGATTACAATGAAATTTAGCACACATGTAGAGGGTAACTTGGATTAACACATAGGATAGGTTTTATCCCGGAAATCCCACGGCAACGGGAACAATGCGGGTTTTTCTTTGAAAACACGCACTTATAAATTGAAAATTAAGGTTTAAATTGAATCGTGATGCAATATGTATGTGATATTATTAGATTGCAAACTTAGTTGTAACTTGCAATGAACATAAATAGTTAAATCGAAATGGACACGCAGTATTAATAACATTTAGACAAGACACTTAACCTACTATGCATAAAATAATATTATAAATTCTGCATAGTTTTCACATAAACCGACTAACAAGTAATAAACTGATCATAAATACTATAACATAACGGCTTTTTGACCGATTTTGACGGAATTTAAACATCTATATTCTAATATTATAAAGCTGAAGTTTGTATGTTTGAGCGCGGTAATCTCAGTAACTATTGGTCCGGTTTGAATTCTATCGATGTTTGATAGATCATTCAGAAAGGCTTATTGCATATAGCGAAGCACCAATGAAAAATGTCGCGGGAAAACCAAGTATCCATCTTAGAGTATCCACAGTCCACTAATCCAGTCTCGAATACGATGAGAAATAATATTGTCTATAATAAGCACAATGACTGAAGTTTTAAAGTATTGATGTGTTTTTCTTTTATTTTGAGGTTTGCCTGTAGATACTGCATCTTTTAATATATTGCCGACTATTTAGGTACTGTACGACTTGTACGACTTATGTAATTTTAATTGCAATAAAGAATTTTCATTCATTCAAACTTTGTTTCATTATCGAACATAAATATTTATTATTGGTATAATTATTATGTCGTTTATTAGTGTTATAAAACTATTACAAATTGTAAACATTTTTATGCAAAAAATATAAAATATATATCATTAGGTTTACACACGTGGATTACGTAATAGCTAATAAAATTCGTAATAGCTAATAAAATTCGAGAAACTTTTATTACATCGTCTCAAACTTTTTGGTCTGTGTAGCGCATGTCGCGTGACGCACGATACGTACGATAATTATCGTACAAATACGATAACCTTTAGTTAAATGTCTATAGTGTGAAAAAAAGTTTCACTTTTACCGTGGTTTCATAAAACCACACAACATTTTTTATTTATAAGCCGAGGTTATTCCTCTAAACATTGTTTTATGGAATAATACGCATATCATAAAGCAAATAAAATGTATTTACTGAATAAATATAGGCTAATTAGTATAAATATTAAAACTGACCAATACATGATATCGATTATATTTAATCTGTACATATAATAGAATTTTGTTTGTTTTTAAAGGACGAGAACAATTATTTATTGTTTTAATTGCATGAAAACTCTTATTTGCTCACTTTTTTAGTAAAACCCAATAAGCGTTCTGTCTTGTAGAGTCACAGGGAATACACCTACCTACTTCTGGGAGACATGCATATTAATTACATCCATAATATTATCAAGATTGACTTGTATTGATTTTACATAAATACTATATCTTGACGCGTGTCCCAAACTCAAGTGAAGAATATTTTCATTTGCCTATTATAAAAGGACTATAGCCATTAATTTATGGTGTCATTGTAACAGAAAAAACAAGGTTAGAACTCATGTTTATGATAATACGTGTTTCAAATATTATTGTTACGAATTTTCAAAGTCAACAAATTGTTATTCATACCGCGAAGGCATATATATCGATAAGTGACATCACTCTCGCAAGGAAAAAGTGAATGCATTTTCGAAATCGCCGTTATCGATAAAATATTTTGTCAAGTCACGAAACGTAGGCTTTGTTTTAAATTTATTATTACTTTCCAATGGGGTTACATTTTAAATTTACGTTTAAAGTAACGTATGGCATTATAAAATGTGAAAGTTTTGCGTGTTTTTGAATCAATCAAAGATTAAGCAGATATTTTTTTAATCTTATTGATTCCGCCCTTGCACATGTAATAAATTGCGCCGACGATTCTTGATATGTTTTGTACTTTAGCTACTATTTCTTTACTCATGTGCATTACCTACCTAAATAATTATCGATAACATGCACATCGCTATAACATTTAAAGATGGCGGATCGCCAGAGCTATTGACTATCCATTGACCACCTGGGATGAACTATATTTAACTATTGTGTCATGAACAGCAATGCACCTTGAAACTTTCACAATTCTCAAGTGCGAATGTGATTATACATGTATATTGTTTATTATTGTTTAAATAAATTAATTATACAAGGTACCTACTTATGTATATGTAGGTATGTAATTAGGAAAAAATGTAACACACTCAATAGTTAAGCTCTAACTTTACAATATTTTGTTAGACTTTTTTAAGAGCTAAAAGCTCTAAAGAGATAGATCTAGATTATGCCCAAAAACTTAAAGGAGCTCTACCTGCATTAAGTATAATATAAAAAAATAATAGGTAAATGACTTTGTAATGAACTTTTACCAAAATATTATGATTTTGTAACAATATTTTCTACAAACGTTAAAACATCTAGCAAATTTTATTCGTTTTCTGATTGCATTACTTTCGATTATAGTACACTAGCTGTGCCCCGCGGTTTAACCCGCAGTGCTCCGCTCGTTGGTTCTAGTGAGATGATATGAAGCAGTTGTGATGTAGCCTTCCTCGGTAAACGGGCTATCAAACACCGAAATAATTTTTGAAATCGGACCAGTATCGGATCCTGAGATTAGCCCATTCAAACAAATAAACAAACTCTTGAGCTTTATAAGATACCATAAAGTAACTCAATAGTAGCATTTAAATATTACAATCGGTATTTTAATTAACGTTATCACGTTTCTAACATTTATATTGAAAAGCCACTTGACATTTTGCATTCCGCCTAAAGCCATAACGTTGGTTGTCCTTACTGTTTATTAGGAAGAACATATCTTTTTTTCGCAATTTCACGCCAAAAAAGAAATTGTTTTAAAAATATTTTATAAAATTTATTAAAATTCTGAATATGAATACAAACGTAAAATAACATACCCAGTCTCCCTCAAAAATGTATTACAATGTAGACTACGAATAAACCAATTTTCGACAAAAACAGTTTCTACATATAGATATAATGTTCGAAGCAGGTCCATTTATTTCGGATCTTATTTAGTACAAGCAAAAGAACTTTCTTTACAATATTCGTACAGATAACATAATATCAAACTTATGTCATACAATTCAATCTGCCAACAAATTCGCTTGCGGTTTCTAAATTACAACGACCTTCGTTGCTTTGACCAATTGTCCGTAATTCGGTCTTCAAATAAATTGAAAGAACTCTTTATAGATGATTAATTACAATTGCTTCATAATTTAAATTCTATATCGATGATAAAACATGAATTTCTATGAATAACTAGTATAACTAGTCACTGGCTCATCCGGGTTAAACCGGTATAAAAAAGAAAAAGAAAACATTTAACTTAAGTCCCTCCCGGGAAGAATAATATTTCATCTAACCTTACTTCAATAATATAGTTGAAGATTTCTTAACTCAGGTACTAACTACTTCATATTCGATATTAATGTTTTTAGGCTATTGGTCTAAGATCCGAATATAAGTCAAAATGCAACGCGGCGTTATAATAGAATGAGCTATGAGACCAATTTTATAACCCGAGCTTCGAGCGAGACCCGGCTTCGCCCGTGGTACATGTTCACGTTTTCTCTACATAAGAACCATCCTCGTACTTCAAGGAATATAATAAAAAAAGAATTATCGAAATCGGTTCAGCCGTTCTCGAGTTATGCGCTTACCAACACATTTTGCGATTCAATTTTATATATAAGAAGATTTAGTGTATTAAAAAATGTAAGTATTAAAAATGGGTTGACTGGGAAAATCCTGGACAGGACACGACATTTTTAATGAATTTAAAAAAAACATTTTTTTTAATTAATTGCAGTATCAACATAATAAAAAAAAATTATAATAGACTTAAAGTATGAAACCTACAGAATGTGTAGTCATAGTCGTTTTCTAATATTTACCGGGACAAACGGCTAGGTTGGCAGGTATAAACAATGAAAATAAAAGATTTTTTAATAATTAATAAAAAATATCCTGTCCAGGATTTTCTCAGTCAACCCATTTTTAATACATTTTTAAATACACTATTTTTATTATAAAATTGGTCTCATTCTATTATCACGCCGTTGCATTTCGACTTATATTCCGATCTTATTAGACCAATATAAAATCACGCTACGACCAATAGGCGCGGAGCATAGAATATGTTGCAGATATGTTAAAATATTACTTTTGAGAATAGTTAATATTTTTAACTTTTAATTCATAACTGTCGATTATATCAATTCTCAAATCGACGGATTATCGAATCTCGAATGTATATTTCCAGATATTTCTATTGATTTATGTATTACATTCATCTGGAAGGTCAGGTGACCTTCGTATAAGCTTAAATTTGAAAACCATAACAATAAACGTATTCATCACTTAAAAATATAACCTTTAAAAAACATTTAAATAATTCATGGGTTGACCAAATTGTGACATTTACTGTTTTAATGTGTTTTGAAGTACAGGAAGATAGATTGATGTTTTGTTTATACCTAAAACAGATGCGTACAATGTACATTCGTAAAGTTATCATTGAACTAGTTTTGCCCCGCGGTTTCGCTGCAGACATAAGTACAGGTCAAAACTTTCGATGTGTGATTTTTCTTAAAAAGTAAGCTATGTTTGACACGAGGTCCTCAATCACCTCATCTGTATTTATTCCAAATTTTATCCAAATTGGTTCGAACTTCGATGAGCATAACAGACGGACAGACATTTGGCATTAAAATTACAGGTATAAGTAGTGTGGATGATCCTAATAAATATTTAATGCGTGGATTTTCCGGTTGATATTCGACCTTTTTCTAACGACTCTATGTTCTATGGCACGTGTCACGATAAAATAATCGATATAATATAATCGACTTCGAATAATGAATAATGTAATTCTCGAGAACAGAACACGTAAATAAAATTTTAGATAATGTTGTTTTGTAAAAAACTTTCTTGAAAGAAACTTTTTAAAAACTCCTTTCTAAGTATACAGTACTGTTATACTGTATTATTTAATCTATATCTAATAATTAATGTGTTTAATAAAACTAAATATTATTATTCAAAAAGAAACTAAATATTATTATTAGAAAATAATAACCTCATATTTTATTTGCCAATGTATTGATATGAGTTATATAAATTAATCTAAATTATGAGAACCTTTTTGATAATGCTTTTAGCTTATCAGCTCTAATTGACATAATTTTCGGCTTCCAACATTTATATGCAAAACATAATAATTTAAATGAAATTAACATAATATTTATATGGTTAATATTTGCAAACCGTTACGACTGCTTATCTAAATTCTTAAAATAATATTATTAACAGTTATAATGACTGAAAAATGACAATTTGAATTCATAAAATGTCTATTCCATGTAAATGTAAAGAAAATAGGTATATATTTGAAAATGGGTACGTATTATATTGACAATAATTCTATTTTAGTTATGTTATTTTGAATTTATAATGTACTGTCTCGTCTGTATTTATTAAGATATTCTTTGGTGAAAAGTTTATTTGAAAAATATAATTTGGACTCGCTTATCGGTTGTTTTCTTTGTATAGGCCTACAGTTTATGATTATCATTATAAAAGTACCTACTTTTTTATCGTTATGCCGTATCCAGAACCAAAACAGCCAAACCATAGACCCGATTCATAGAGATGAAATTAGCGCGAAAATTTTTTTTAAAATGGAAATTCTAAAACTTTCCCGCCTCCACATATTTAAACATGGCAGCCTTACCAACAGGATATTGAAGCGTGGGTTATCCAGATAGCCAGCTTGCAAAATCTAACCTGTTTGAACTAAAGCTTACTAAATGTGGAATTTGTAAAAGATATGGTATCCAGAATCAATTAAATTTTGTCGATATAATTTATAATAATTGACAGTCTTACAACATTATTTGGATTTCTAAATAAAGAAAATATTTTAGATTGTGGATGTGGATTTAATAGGAGAGTATCTATGTATAGTAGATAATAATAATATGTATTGGCTAATCGCTACCATTTTGCTATAATTTTCTACATATTATTTATTATAAATAAAATTTAGTAAAATAATAAAAAATATCCTTGTTCGAAATCATGTCTTTCGCCTATATATACACAGAAGATACACATAATAAAAAAAAGTTGAGGTGGTTTTATAATTCGCGGTCTAGAGCATCGCTTTGTTATCTATGTAAAAAAGAGCAATGTTTCTATTTTCAGCCAGCAATCAGTTAACAAATTACGGTAATATTATAACGGGGCAAATATATGACGTCATCGTGTAACGTCATCAGATTGATTAATAAATCTAATATTATGAAGGTCTTGACGAATTAAGCTGGCGCGTCCATAGGTTAGCGCCAATTAGCTGTTTTTAATAAGCACTTTTGAGGTTATAATTTTTAGAACATTTTTAGAATGGTCTAATTCATCGTGCATCTAGCTAGATGCATTTATTAACGCATTTTTAGACATTCCATATAAATTAACGACCAATTAATAAACGAAATTATGTTTTTAATCGAAACAAGATTTGCATAAAAAGTTGCATTTATATAGTTATTAAGATAGGTATATGAGTTTTTTTTTTCTTATATATTTTTGTACCGCTATAATTGTTTTCCATACATTTTTTTATATTGATTTTATTCTATTGAGCTCTATCTTTTTAACCGACTTCAAAAAAAACGAGGAGGTTATCAATTCGGCCGGTATATTTTTTTTTTTTATGTATGTACACCGATTACTCAGAGGTTTCTGAACCGATTTACGTGATTCTTTTTTTATTCGATGCGGGATGGTGTCGAATTGGTCCCATAAAAATTTTATTCGGATAGGCCCAGTAGTTTTTATTTTATGAGCATTTTTGTCTGTAGGTATTTGTAAATTTTGCAAGTGCAAGTTTGAAGTCGGTTGTTTTTAACGCAGTTATCACTTGTTAATTATACATAAGAGGAAATTAAGAACTCTCCGTAGAGCCTCTAATACATTGAATAAAAAGAGAATAATTTGCAGTTCCATTAATATTTACTTCAGTATTCAAGTTGATAACCTCCTTTTTTGAAATCGAGCAATAACAAACATTAGTTTCAGTGTGTTACACGCTCACACGAAACTAGACCACGAAGTCACTTGTTAATATATTTTTGTCAAGATTCAAGATCACGAGTGTATAAATAATAAGAAATAGGGTCAGTGTTGCTATTATTTATATAAAAGAATTTTAATATGACAGGTACGTTTAAAGTTCATAAAATAACGAGGTATTTAGTAGGTATTAAGAAGTCGTAAAATTAGTTTGTTTTAACTGGCAATTAAAATTTAAATAGTTTTGCCTATTGTTTTATATAGTATGCGGGTGTGTGTTTTTGTGTTTATGTTGTGAGTGCGTATATTGCTTTGATGATTTAGTTGCTAATTGTTTTAAATATCAATGTAAACGGGTTTATTCGTTTTATAGTTATTTTTACGTTTTATGTAACATTGTGTATTTTAGATCAGTATTCAGAGATTCAGAGCTTATTATTCAAGAGATTGGGATGGAATTCCTAATGAAATTTATGAGTTACCATCCTTCTTTGTGTCAACTTTAATTATAATTGTTTTAGCATTTGCAGATATACTTCTACATATAATTATAGATATATGACGTGACCTGATTATTATTCTAATTCATGCTGAAATAAATCCACCAAACCAAAAATCTCGAAAATTCGTACCTATGTCTTCTACTCTGAAGAAAGAAGAAAAAGTCTTCTTTCTCCAGTAACCCTTCGATTACTTATAAGTTGCTTAACTCTTATCTGCTAGATATACTCACCAAGTATTACAGTTCTCCGTCCGTTTATCTCCCGGATAGTACTGCCGGTTTCTGTACACGCAGGGCTGTATCAGGTACTCTGGTTCCGGCTGTATGCCCAGACAGACAGACTCGTAGTCTGGACAGCAGTCGTCGTGGGCCCGGGTGCGGTTGCAGAATTCGTCGCAATAACATAGTGTGTCTGGAAGAAATTAAATTAATTAAAATATATGCAATACTCTTTTTTAAAAATAAATAGATATTAAAGCTGAAAAAGTTGTTAAAAAATCAAAAAAGAATAATATTTGATGGAGAATGTTTTACTTTGATTTCTTTGTACATCATAGACTCATAGTGCTAGGATAGGTGAACTAAAGTTGAATGCAGCTAAAACCAAATCAAGAACCAGACTCACATAGAATTAGAAGCTATGCTGCTAGAGAAAAATACACATTTATAAACCGACTTTTTTCATTTTCTACGTTTTAAAAGATGTTCCTATCCAAGTATTCTGCCTTAGGCAACAGCGACTATTACCTACAGGTTTAAAAAATTCTTATTCTTAATATTTCTATGGTAACATTCATCTATAGTCAGAGATAAAAAATAATGTTACTCTGTTAAAACTGTATTGCTTTTTGTAGAGTAATGTCCAACAAAATCTATATTTAGTATATTTTATTAGATTTGTAAAAGCAACTTTGAAATTTCTTGTCTCACTGCTCTCGGCACCGTGGCGAATGGTAAAGCTCTTAGGAGAAAGGATGATTCAAAAGTGCTAATCCATACCTACTAATATTATAAATGCGAAAGTAACTCTGTCTGTCTGTTACTCAATCACGCCTAAACTACTGAACCAATTTTCATGAAATATGGTATGGAGATATTTTGATACCCGAGATAGGCTACTTTTTATCCTGGGAAAACGACGCAATCCCGTAAATCCCACGGGAACGGGAACTATGCGGGTTTTTCTTTGACTACCGGGGGCGAAGCCGCGGGCGGAAACCTAGATGAATAAGTAAATATTTGAGTTTATTTACTCACCAAGTATCCTATGTGAACAATCGTCCTTTCTATTCGTACAGCATTGGTTGTTTGATGGCAGGCCACAGTATGGTCCAGGGGGAAGGTCGGGTCGGTGGTACGCAGCTGCTGCCGTCAGTACCGCGAACAGGTATAGTAGGTGGATTCTGTAAGAGAGAGGTGGTTATATATTTGGTTCTGTTTGAAATAGAAATACATAAATAATATACATATGTATACAGGGTTACTTGTAAAACACCGGCAACCTCGCAGGACAAGATAGCTAACATCATAAGCAACAACATTTGTTCTACGACTTTTGATAATTTGTTAGATTTTATTTTCATACAAAAAAAATATTCATTTAATTTTCCGTTTGAATATTATAAACTCTACGCCTCCCAAAAATTACGTAAACAAGAAGCGAACGAGAGGGGGAAGGGGGCGTCGCGTCGTCCATCCGATAATGAATAGAACATAGACTTACAAATTTTAGGAGAGTACAATAAAAGTTTAAAAAATCATTTAAAAATAATTTAAAAAGTCGTAGAACAAATGTTGTTACTAATGATGTTAGCTATCTTAGATTAGCTATCTTGTCCTGCGAGGTTGATGGTGTTTTACAAGTCACCCTGTATATAATATGATCCCATGCTAAGCTTTTCGCTTGTGTTATGGAAACCAAATCAAACCAAAGGCAATGTAGTGTAACTAATTGTTCATTTATATTTGTCCCTGACATAAGTTTCTTTTTGTTCAACTTTCTTTCAACTTTCTTTCTGTATTATAAACTTTTTGAACCGAAACTTTTTTAATGTTTAAATGCCTACCTATATTATTTTCTATAGCTACACTTACCTACCTATACTATATGTGAAAAACGAAGTCACGGGCTAAAATTTATTGAAATCTAAGTCTTGAAAGGATTATGAAATAACGAACAATATTGATTGACACGTTTATCGATAGTTTACATAGAAATGGGTCAATGTATCGCAGATTATCAATTATCGATACATTTGTTTCTTTGAAATCCAGCGCTATCATTGATTCGCTCCTTGATTCAAGTAGCGGGGTTAATCTATTTTAAAGTTATTTAAAAGCAGTATATTTTCTTTAATGGAAGTTTAGAAAATATTGGATCCAAAATAAAAATTCAAGATCGAGGTTTAAATTCTTAAATCATTGAAACTACGCAATTGATTTTATGCGGTTATTTTAAAGGATATAGAAGATTTATCATGTAGGTATACTAAAATCATTACGCTAATTTTATTTATTAGGTTTTAGACAAAGCGGGCGAAACCGCGGGCGGTAATCTAGTATCTAATAAACTATGCTTTTCTCTGTTCACAATTAAAAATAAACATATGTCCATAAACAACAAATTTATAAGACCTTGTCCAATATTTTTAAAAATGTTCCATAAAAATGGCGGACTGGACTTGACATATTATAATATCGTGCGAATTAGAACAGCTTTTATTGTGCCGACATCTGTTACACATATGAATATTATTGTTAGATAAGCTTTAGACCTATTTTATGACCTAGAAAGCTAGATATAAATGTAGCGATGGGCCTGAACTATTTAAAATGTAATCTGTTATATTATATTGTTGCACAATGCCTAAACACATTGCATAAAAGATATTCAGACATTTTCTGTTCGCCTATTTTAATATATTAATTGTAACATAGGCTAAGAATATAAGTTATAATAATTAATTACTACTTATATTACAAATTCTAAGGGTTATACGTGGTACTTATAGCCCTTTGATTGATAGGAAAGTGAAAACTAAAAAGAAAAAACAGACTCTACAATCTATAGACACCCACGCGACATACCTTACAAAATCTCGTCTCAAAATAAACTAGATGTTACAGAAAAAAAACTATAAAAACCTTTCACATAATATCACAGACACATAAATACTCAGACATTAGAAAAATATAATAGTCATCACAAGTAAGAATGAAAACATCATAAAATTTATAATAAATCGTCTAATGTAAATTTAAAAACACGCAGATGCATCGCAATTCGTAATAAATTACTTCCTTTAGTTCGATAACCTCAGTGTTGATGCGAAAAATATTTATAAGCGGTTACATTAGAAAAATATTTGGTATTTGATGATATTTTTCAAGATATTTAGCATAAACTATGAATGCACTCTACAACAAGTTGATCCATTTTACTGTCGAAAATGAGAAGAAATGCTATGATTTTTTTTCCATTAAAAAATCAAAATTGATTCCAAGATTATCGCGGCAAAATCTCAGGAATTGTAATTTAAAATTTTGGTAATAATAAATTAATGTTCTTGGAATAAGTAACATTTTCTATACCTAAGTACCATAAAGTTTCATGGTGACCAACTTTATCCTACTAATAAAAACGCGAATGTTTGTAAACAATGTATGTACCTATGTTTGTTACTCTTTCACGCAAAAGCGACTGAACGGATTTTGATTATACTTGACAGTGTTGTAGCTTATGTACCAGTATAACACATAAGCTAAACAGTTGCTACTTGTTAATATTTTTAATTTATTTTAATATCCGTCCTCTAAAAGACAGTATACAGTTTGTAAACATAATTACATAACCTCCAGCTGATAAATGGATTATCGTGATAAGCATCACAATGATAAGATTAATATTATAATGAATATAATCTCTAAAGAATTCGCCATTTTATGTCACCTCTTTGACCTTTCTAACCTTGTTAAATAGATAATTAACTGCAAAAAGTTTGAAGGATGATGCTTCGGACGTGAGATTAACATGGTCAATGTTATATCACAATATACAGATACATACAGTAAGGAAACTTCATACAAAATGTTCGAAATGGCTCCCCCCCCATAAAGCGTGTTTTCGAGGGTATTGAGGGGGATCGATAGTAGCGGGTGACACATCCACAGATTTTGAATATAGTATGGAAAAAAGTTTAAAGTGATGTCATTTCACATTAAATAAATATCGATTGTTTCAGTTTGTAGCCCTTTCAATAAATATATATCTGTATCGTATCTGACTACAAGTTAAAAAGAGACTATTTTTTAATTTCTATAGATATGGCAGTATGAGTTTTAAATTATGTTGACATATTTTCTACCAAAATGATAGCTACAAACAATGATATTTTATGTATAGATACGTTATATACTCACAAGATATCCAAAAAAAATGCTTCCTATGCAGTGTCAGGCACACACAAATACAAGTTTCATTTTACTTAATTTATTACATTGACAGACTGTATAAGAGAGATGGCTCTAATAAAATGATATAAACAAAAAAGACAAAGATAGTTTGTCACTTCCGCGCAGGTGTAAGCAAAAGTCACAAGAATTCACCAATTAAATATAAATAAACAAATAGTTGCCATGGCAATTGGCATAGACTAACGACACAGAAGGTTCAATGTTATAGATGTTACGTTTCCTGCACACGTAAACAATTGTGACAATTTCATTTACTATTTAATTATTATTAAGTTGTATTAAAATGAAAAAAAACTTTTTTTGAGATATAACTGTATTAAGCATTTATTACTAGCTGTGGTGTTCGTTTTCGGTCATCATCATTTCACCCGATAAACACCCACTGCTGAGCATAGTCCTCCTTATAGAACTCCATACGGACCGATCTTACGCTATTCGTTTCAAGGCAGTTCCCGGAACCCGTACAAGGTCATCACTCCAACTTGTAGGATATAATAATAGTGGTGCCTAGATGAAAAAAGTATGAAATAAAAGAAAGGATGAAGTAGGTATAAGCCTTTTTTATCTAAAACACAAATAAAATGTATGTTCAATAGCTATTTACAGAAAAGCAAATAGCATTTTTCGTCAGTAGCGATAATCTTTTCTTTAATGCATACGTATATTCAACATCATTTTTGCAAACAAACATTTTTGCCATCACGATTTCATTGTATATAATAAATATATATATTTGTTAATTACATGCACTGTGAGGATTTAAATATAAAAATAATCAAGTATTTACCCAAATCGAAATTAATAAAATAGCCGTTCTATTTTCAATAATCGTATCTACATGATAATCTTTGAACACAGTGTGCGCTAGCTTTGTCACACTAGTGATTGAAGCAATGTTTTATCCCTTTCATTATTTCAATACAAGTGTCTAGCAAGTGTCATTCATTAATAATTGCAAAATGTTATTTTTGCTCTAAAATTATAATATTTTAATACATTTACCTGTGATATGATATTCCTCTATCTTTCTTTATTTTACTATCGTAATTTGTGCACTTTCTGAACACACAAGAAGGTATTATTGATAATTTTAACGTTTATATCAGCATGTACGTTCGCTGTCACAAGTCACAATCTGACTGATTCCACTGGTCCCAATTAGGACCAATTCACGGTTTACGTTTAGGTGCGTTGGTAACGTATCTACCTCTTGTTTCTATATATAATATCATTGGCTACAAATAGTACCTATTAGGAGTCCAGTCTGTTTAAAGACCGCATCTATTTTTTACGCAATCTAGAAGAGCACGAAAATCTAAAAAATGGAAACCTTAAAAAATCTTGTTTAAATTTATGTGCATAATTACGTAAATATTAGGGAAGAAAAAGATAGATATTATAATAATTATTGTATTTTTATCAATACGTGACTTTACCACTTTGTCAAGCACTAAGCCTGTCAAACTATTTTCTTTTTCATCCTAAAACAAAAAGGTTATATAAAAGGAGGTTCTATGTTCGTATAATAATAATTTTAATTTATTTTTGCATATTTTGTGTTTTTTAATTTAATTTAATTTATCGTTTTAAAAATAATTTAGTAGGTATACCTACATACAAGTATTGTTAATTCTGGTTTAAAATAATTATTGAATACTTATATGTATCATACAAATATCAAGCATTATAAATAATTAAGGTAGGTACGTCTACATTAAAATAGCCTTCGGCGTCCAAAAAAGACAAGATTTCGAAATATAGCACTGAAAAAAACGTACCTATTTACTTTTACAAGGTATATATTTTATTGAGATTGTTTCTTCTTGTAAATTCATATTTAGGCTACACCATTTTTTAATTTTAACGGGTTTTAATCTTAAAATTACCACAAAGTCAACTGTGAAAAAAAGCAAACAGAAATATACAGGCCGAATTGATAACCTCCTCCATTTTTGAATTCGGTTAAATATCTAAAAGGTAACAGCCCTATAGCTACACGTCATAATTTCATCGCAGGGGCTTAGTTTCCTAACTGTATGTACGTAGTATATATCTGTTAACTGTGGTTATATGCAATTATATGCCCAAAAAAAAAAAAAAAAATTCGCATACGTAATTATATATTCAAAACGAACGGTGAGTAGCCTTTGTTGATATTTTTTGTAATATGAAGAAAATAATATTAGTATATTTTATACTAGCTTTCCACCCGCGCGCGAGGCTTGGCTAGCGTTGTCAAAGAAAATCCCGCATAGTTCCCGTTCCTGTGGGATTTCCGGGATAAAACTCATCCTACGTTCTTTCCTCAACACTCAAGCTATCTCAGTACAAAATTTTATCCAAATCGGTTCAGTAGTTTTTACATGAAAGAATAACAAACATCCATCCTCACAAACTTTCGCAATTATATTATTTGTAGGTTAGGAAAATTTTATATCCTGAGGATGAATGAATTCATCCGTGGGTGAAACCGCGCGGCAATTATTAATACCTACCACTTACTCATGTAATTCCGAATGATGCGTAATTCTTTAAGAAACCCAATATTATTATTTTTTCTTATATTATGACGAATAATTTTCTTTCATAAGCCTTACAATTTTAACAAATAAAATGAACAAGGATGAATGGACCTCAAAATTCCATATTTCAATGTAATATTTGTACAAGTGTTTGAATGTTAGAAAACGCAGATCCTTTAAAGTTTAAATAGTACAGTGTCGTAATCCGTAAAATTGATAATATGCGTTAAAATTGTTTTCATAGTTTATTTGTTTCATAAAAGTGAGTAACGAAAAATAAAATTTCTCTTTCTACATTGTTTTTTGTAATTCTATGAATGCTGGACATAATTTAAATGGAAGAAACCCAAAAGCAATAGCTCATTAAAAATCAACAATCAAAATCAGTTCATCCAGTTGAAAGTTATTTGGTAACAAATCCAAAAAACGTCTCAAAGTTTGACAACAACTGCGGTAGGTACCTACTTATTTTTAAAGTCTAATTCAGAATCTCATATTGTTAGAGTCGTTTAAAAACATTTATCCATTATTCAGGGATCAATTCAGGAGCTCATTTTATAACATACTAGCTGTGCTCCGCGGTTTTACCCGCAGTACCTACTCCGCTCCTGTTGGTCTTAGCGTGATGATATATAGCCACTATATAAAGAAATAAATAAAGCGTAGCGTAAATTAGCATATGTATATAGCTATATACTATATAGCCTTCCTCGATAAATGGGCTATTTAACTATCAAATCGGACCTGTAGTTTTTGAGATTAGCGCGTTCAAACAAACAAACTCTTCAGCTTTATTATATTAGTATAGAATGGTATAGATTATAAGTAATTTTGTAATATTAATAACAATAAAAACGTCAAAATATATATCCATTATCCAAGCACTAAAAACTATGAAAACAGTAAACTAGGCATATCACATTCCTCCGTGATGCCTAATACGTATATTTGCTTGTTATATAATCCAACTGCTTCAAGGTTTTCATTATCAATGCTATGTCAGCACGAATTTAATATGTAAATACTAAACGCAGCTGATCTGGCCGCACGAAAACAAACGATTTTGAACTTTTGTAATATGAGATAAGAAATAATTTGTCTTTTGATTTTTTTTCTAATTCATAATGTATATGAAGCAAGATTATAAATATTTTTTATTCAAAGATGTGTTATTTTTAACTTTACACTGGCAAAATGTGTTCACTCATTGCCTATAAGAAAAAAAAAATGTTCAAGTCGTATACCGAGTATACACGCGCCTTCGGAGGCATAGACAATTTTAGGCCTTTTCAGAGGCAGTAGAATTCGGCCAGCTACGACTTTTGATTTTGTTCGCGAATGCATGTGCCGCCTTTTATTGTGCCTTTTTTTAACCTTACTAAAATTATTAATGCGAAAATGTGTTTGATTACGAAGATTTGTTTACAGTTTCAGAGCTATAAGCTAATGGTAGTTAATATTTTAATTTAAAAATATAGGAGGCTAGTAAATGATATAATATTGAAAAGTGCACGAAATATTTCTGACTAAGTCTGACTCACGTCGACTTTTTTTAATTTGGCAATGGTTTTACTTATTTTTATAAATTCAGTGACGTGACGAGAAGTATCACCTGCAAATAACTGCGTCACCTTCCAAATTACCTTAACCTCCTGGGGCCTGCGGTCATATATATATTACATAGACAATATAAAAATATTTCAACGCCATCTTTTGCGTATATGCGGGAATAATACCTCTAATCGATGTAGTGGTATGTCATCCGCTATACTAAACGGTTTTTGGTTATATAAGTGACAGTGGTTTGAAGTATTCTCATTTCGAAGTTGACGGTGGCTGTGCGACGGCAAACACGTGGTCAGTAATCTTACATTTCTAGTGGTACCATTCGTATATTGCAGTATATCTTTGTATATCTAATTATAAAAGATATTATTTCTGCAACCGCAATAGTTATTTTGAAAGATAAATCTAAAACTTGTGAAAAATATGAATGTTTTCTTTTATGTCATACTGGTAAGACATTTGGTCTCAATTCTTGCCGATTTGGTATTGGTTACAAGAGTCCCATGTATTACCTATATGACATTCTTTAGTTTATGTTACAGATTTCATTATAATTTTCAAGGATTATAAGATACTGAGATCTACCAACACCTGGATGAGTCAAATATTGACCTATATGATGGACCTATGGTGTTTCTTGCCGGTTCTTCTCCATAGATACTGCTTTCCGAATCGGTGGTAAATGTTAATACTGTTATGACGATTCAAAAGTGCTTTTAGAAGGAGTCTAATTGAATAAATAAATGTTTGAGATGAAGATAATCCCCCAAATGATACCGATGAAGCCGCCCAAACACCAGAAAATGAGTCTTCTTCCATTCGTCCAATGAGTATGAGTCACGTCAGTACAGAATCGTCACTATGTATGTCATCTTCAGTTGTTGGCAGACCATTTCGGGGACGCACATGACGTGGACCAAGCATTAGAGGAGGCTGAACAAGAGGATGGATTAGAAATAAGACCTAGGGGTGGACGTGACAATATAAATACACCGCCGCGCCGGTGCAAAATACTTGAACTGGTTATTTCTCACCCTTAAAAATACCTATCTTTGAACCAAGTTACAAAAAATAGATACAGAACAATAGATAGAATAATAAATATTAGGTTTCAAGTTTAAAAATACATAATAACTAAAAAAACATGTAGTTTTTCTTCATTTTCATAAACTTATTACACTTGGAACTGGGACCCCCTGTAATATATAAATGACATAAAGAAAATCCAAGTTTTCCACAAAAGATTTTTTTTTCCATTTTTTTATATATCTATAATTGCATTAGAACAGATACAGCTACTTTTTATTAAAAAAGAAAGAAAAAAAAATCCTGGGTCTCAGGAGGTTAATGACTAAAGATATAATTTACAGTGAACGACACCCCTCTCGATTCCTATACATAACCGGGCCATACTAAATTTTTAACCACAATAGAATAAATATTAAAACTATATCCATACTAATGAGACAGCTGGCTATTAAAAAAGTAATGTTAATTTCTAATCCCAACCACTATTACCGCTAAGCCGGCGCCCGTCACCAGACGCATTAACACGACTTTGGTCCAGTTACGAAAACAAAAAAAACGTGCAAAAAGCTTAGCACAGAATAAAAATCAAGTTCAACGACCGTATAGTAAATATAAAAACTTTATGCACGCTATTCGGATTCTAGTGTGATTTATGCGCCGCGGGCTAATGTCATCTTAAAAAAAAGTAATGTCAAATGTTTGGCGCGAAATATTTATGAATAAACTACTTAATGTTTTAATGACAGTTAAATACGCGCGAACTCAATTTTACGATGTTTTTACACCTCTCTATTTGAGAACATAACCTAGTTTTTACGACGATGTATTTATTTGTTTTAATGATTACAGTTTTTATTGACTTCCCTAAAGACGGAGCATGCAAAATTATTTATAGATGTGCCCTAAAATTCCCGATCTGATTGAGAGAATCATTCAACAGCCTATCAATTTAAAGTATCTTTAGGATGTTTGAATTGATAAACAATAAAATAAGATATAAACACAGCGCGTTGAGAACATAAAAACACACTTAGAATTAAAATCGGTCAAGGGTTTATGAAAAATCTATTTTTATAACCATTCCTAAACCGTAACAATAAATTTCATGAGAGATAAAAGCTAATAGAGATTATAAAATATGTAGCTCACAATACGAATTGAAGCCAAGGCAATTCGATTGATTCTGGATACTGGACAGATAAAAAATAAAAATGGACGATAAATTAGAATCGTATGATAAATGACCGATTTTGCGTGTGAGATAAATTTATATTGAATAAAAATTAATTAGTAACATGGCGTTACAATGTTTCGGATTATTTATTATGATTGCGTTTTATGTAGAGACGCGTTCATCCTTTTGTTTTTGGGTTGAATCAAATTCTAAGATGAAAAAATATGTTTTTAGCGAAATACAATAGATGTAAGTAGTGTACATTTCGTGGCTACACTAAAATAAACCGCGAATAACAATTTTAGTTTCAATTCATTACTTAATTCGTTTTTATTTTAGCTCTTTAAAAAACTGGCACCAACTGTTTTTTTCGAAAAAAAAAATCATTACACAGAGACTCAACACTGCGACTGGCAGGTAAAGTTTACGAAAACATTTTTTTTATAGAACATTTTTGAAACACAAATATTTGCACGGAATACAGATTTTCCGTGTTTCTTTTTATTATTGTCGATTCGAAAAATTCCGAGCTACAAAGCAAACAGCCGTTTTGATGTTAATTGATAATAATTAACATTGGGGCTCGTATTTCGCAATTACGTCAATTGCGATAGAATATGTTACAAGATAATATTACTAAATATATTATGGGACTTGGTTTAAAACGATTGGTTTAAAACGGATTTTTAATTATTTGTTGTTAACATAATAATATATCGAAAGGACAATAAATAAATATGCTTACTTACTAAAAAAAGATCGTGTGTGCCGAGCACACGTGTCAGAAGAGAAAATTTTGGCAAGATTCAAAGATACCAAAATCGTCGCCTTACCTCCATGAATGACGGTGTTACTATGACGCGAAAAAAAACCCTGTGTAAACAGATTTGAAGTCAGTACAGAGTCTTGAACCTTGTCTACTGACCCTGTGTAAATCAGCACTTACCTACTCTCAAAGCGTCTAAAGAAGTTTCACTTCAAAAACTGCAAAACACGCTTAAACTAATGAAATTATTATATTGTCACCGATACTTGATAACGGTACAAATTTTAGTTGGTTACATATAAGCATACAGGTGAAGCTAATAAAAGCGTGTTGAAAAAAGATACTTTTTAAGAGATGTTTTTTTTCGGTTTAGAAAATAACGTCTCGTTCGAAACATAGACAAAATAAAATGTAGGTAGTTAAATTATACCTAACAATTCACAATATTACCTTGACTCTCCTAACCATATAGAGTATAAGAACACTTATACATTATATCAATTAATCTTTTTAAGTTACACTAAAGTCAATCCATCAGTTTTAGAGTGCTATACAAACATACTTTAATATTGTAAAGTATTTATCTACAGCTACTTTACGCTGCAACGGTGTTAGAGCTCACGAACTAGAATATTTATAAATTTACTTTTAATTATTCTAAAAATAATAAAATATATGAATATTACTAGCTGTGTCCCGTGGTTTCACGCGGAATTACCAACAGAACAAGTGAAAAAGCAAGTACATATTTCTACAACTTATGTGTTATTCTGGTACATTAGCTACAACACTGCCAAGTATCATCTAAATTCTTTCAGTAGTTTTTGAATTCCTAGATTATTAAAGAAAATTTTATTGTTTTTCACGATTTAAATTAAAAAAGAATAATATAAAGACCGATTTTCTAATAATAAGTATGTTTTCCCAGTAACATAGCCTATTATTTTACACTAGCTTTCCGCCAGCGGCTTCGCCCGCTTTGTCTAAAACCTAATAAATTATATACTAAACCCTTCCTCTTGAATCACTCTATCTATTAAAAAAAAACCGCATCAAAATAAACCGTTGCGTAGCTTTAAAGATTTAAGCATACATAGGTACAGACTAAAGAAAGAAAAAAAGAAGAGAACAGCGACTTTGCTATGGACTATGTAGTATGAAATAAAATCTGGCAAAAACTATACTCTACAGAACAAGTTATTTATCGCACGTGGCAGCTAATAATTAATGTTTTATTGTTTTGAAACAAAGCTAACTGATTGAGCTCACCTTATCGAACGATAAGAGTAATGTCGGATAAATAAATCGCGTGTGTTTATTTATATTTGAATACGTATAAAAAGTCCCTTGTAGAGTAGAAGAAAATGCTACGAAAAAGTAATTACTACCAAATTTTTAAGTTTATTTTATTTTTGTTGTTACTGGCAACTTTTAACATTCTTTTTTTTCAAGATATCAAGCAATTTGTATCAGGCATAAATATAATGGATATGTCGTGGTCATATCGTAGATTTGATCATTTCATGATATGAGTGGCCATTTCACGAAATGGTCGCATATCGTGAAATGGCCAACATAGTTTGATCAGATCGTTAAATCGTCAACGTTTCACGATTTGGTCATCCACATTTGGCCAGATCGTATAAAATATAAAGAGTCCATAAAATATTAAAAAAATTCAGAATAACTATATTCTAAAAACTTGTTTTATGTCATTTAAGTTAGTGCCGCGGCAGCGGCCGGCGAATGCCAGAAGCGAATCGTTTTTGCAATAGAAAACAGTTAGGTTAGGTTAGGTTAGACTTTGATAAACAACGCACGAGCCGAGCGAGCAAAGCGAGCGTGCCGCGGCAGCGGCCGGCGAGTGCCAGAAGCGGATCGCTTTTTAAAAAACAAACAATTATAATAATATAGCAGTAGTTTCTTAAATTATTTTATTTAAGTCACATTTTTTCTTAAATACATATAAGATATCCACATTTTCCATAGTACTCGTACCTCTTCGTCGTAAATTCTTTGCTATGACTTTCTTCATAATATTGTTATTAAACGAATTATGAAGTTTTTAACTGCGAATAATTTAATTTTCGCCAGCGGCCGCCATCTTATCACATGAACACAGAGCTTGCAGCGCCTCTACCAACGATTAATGTAACTATTTTACGATATGATCAAATAATTTTGATCATTTCATGAAAAAACCGTGCGTTAATTGGCCATATCGTGAAACGATTTCTTATCATTGATCTGCCCAAACCACATCATGATGTGGCCAAACTAAATTGGCCATTTCACGATATGCGACCATTTCGTGAAATGGCCACTCATATCATGAAATGATCAAATCTACGATATGACCACGACAGATACAACATACAAGACTTTGTATTTGAAATAACGCAAGCAATATAGAGTTCATCTGTTTAGGAATTCCGGTGTCAGTTTGAAGTGTTACCCTATTATTATGTTATACTATTATTTGCGTTATGAGTTCATTAATAAACCGAGACAATAATAATTTAGTAGAGTTGCAAAAAAAAATATTTTTACCATAATAAGATTTTTTTTTATGTAGAGCTCCTTGCGATTTAAGTATTTTTCAACAAATTAAAATTACTCTTATTTTACAGTATTTTTAAATACTTTATAATTATTTAAAATTGTTTCATAATTTAAATTATAAGAAATAATATGTATTCTTGTTCTTTAAAAATGTATCATTAATAACACATTGCCATTGACATTTTCTGCTAAGATTTCAACTTTCAGGTTCATATTTGAAGCCCGCAAGTTCCTGGTGTTTTCATTTTATGTAAATTCTAGTAAAGGCAAATAACAACTAATTTAAATATTAATACGTAAAATAATATTTTACTCACGTATTTGCCATGACAGCCTTTCTAACACTAACAAAACACAGCCAAAGAAAGCAAAATTGTTCGAAAATGCAAATTCGGAATTTACAGTCTTAGAAAATTAAAAAAAAATTCACGCAATTTTTTTTCTATCTTCCCATTTTAAAAAACACTGGCTGAAAATTTTAAAGTCTTTCGAAAAAAAAAGTTGAACTGTCACTTTGCGCGGCAAAATCGCTTGACGTTTGAACGTCAGGGTAGCGCGCTAGTCCAAATGAAACTGCGCTTGGCGCCTTCTCACACCTGATTTAATAACGCGGTAAATATACATATGTTTAATATCAAACTTTGTATTATTGAAACGGTATGTAATGTCTCAATTTTTAAAGCGTGATTCAGTGCTTACGCAGCCGCCGCAATCATATTTATTCAGAACTGGTACACAATTCATGGGAATTTTATTGTCAATGTGTAGTTATCAAACCACCAACTAGAATTAATGAAGCATGAATTAATAGACGTAATTGACGTAATGCAATCTCGTGAATAGTCGCTTTTCAGTTAGATAAATGAAGCAATTAGTGCTAATTGATTAGGCTCATCGGTTTTGCAGAATTTACAAGTTGTAGGTATTCATTTTTTTTTACACTACCAAATGACGTATCGACATTAATTAATAATTTATTTTTGAAATACCTTTTTAAGCTTTTAACACTTGTATACTATTTAAAAATAAATACTATAAAAAGTTATAACTGTTGTTTTATTTAATTTGGCATCAATTTGTACAAACTGCATCTGTTCGGATCTGCATTCATTTTATCTTACATTGTTGATATTAAATGCATTCTACAGTGGCAGGTACATTTCCCATCTGTTTCTCTGATTGAGATTCTTTAGGGCCAGGGGCAAAAAGATAACTTCTCTACAGCTTCCATACTAATCCACCTTAGCCTATATTATTAAAATGAATCGCAAAATGTGTTAGTAATAAGCGCATAACTCGAGAACGGCTGAACCGATAGCTTTTTTTTTTTAATAGGTATTCTTTGAAGGACGAGGAAGGTTCTTATTGAGTAAGTTAAGTTTAAGTGAAATTCTCGTGTGGCGGTGTTTGAAGTTAAGCTTGACCGATTTTCACGAAATTTTGTGTGCATATCAGTTAGGTCTGAAAATCGAACAACATCTATTTTTCATACCCCTGTGATAAGACAGCTAGTAGTATAATATTATTTGTGATTCCGATATATTTTAAGAACACTCTACAACTCTATGTACTTTTTTACTCTAACTTTCGATTTGTATAGAAACTTATGAGTTTGAGTTTAATTTGATATACAAATTTGTATTGTTATTAATTTAAATTTAAATAGATTTCGTTTAAAAGTATATTAATACGTAGATTAGGCGATAAATATGGATCAAAATTACTTACATGAAAATGAAGTATTAGTAACATATACTTAAAACTTAATAAATCCCTATTGACAAATTAAATAGGTACGTCGGTGTAATTTCTATGAAATAATAATACTTGTTTAAAATAATTATAAGTCGTATGAAATTTCACACCGCAATCCACATACCGTTGTGGTCAATATCAAGGTAATTAAAAATGTTTCATTTCCTTAATATTAGGTATACTGTAAATAATACAATATTAATGTTAAAGCACATCGTATAGTGAGTATTTAATTTAATTTATAATTAGTGTCCGATTCACTTAAATTTTAATGCCTACAATCTTACACTATGACAGTATAGAGTAAGTATAATGTAGAGCTGGCAATAAATAAAACCTTTGCTGTGTAGGTTCTATGGAAAAGATTTTTCAAATTGTCTCTAGTTTTAATTTCGCACTCAAATCTCAAAGATGTTATTTCCTTCTTTAGGGCGCTTTTCTATCATTAATATGCGAGGATGTGTAGTGAGGAATGTGTTTGTAAATAACCAATCATATCGCTCCATTTAGTTTGTAGTTTGAAGCGTTTAGCCTTTGAAGAGATACCACAGAATACTTCTTCTTGTGTTCTCCTAGTGTACAGTGCTGCATATTAAATACATCTCTACCATTCGATAAAATATCTATGAATACATTGTAGGCTTATTGTAAATAATTGACAAATAAAGATACAAATATTTTTACGAACTTTCACATTTATTCGTAAGACGTAAGACAATAAAATATGTATTTTCTCAAGGATTCTTTAATCGATTCGATGATAAAAATTTAAATCGATAAAAATTTGAAGCACGTGTTATTTTCATCTCCAATATGTTATTTAATACGCATGAAATAAGTGTGACACGATAAAATATAGTAAGGTTCCGTATATAGTTCTTTTGTATTTTTTACAATTATTGTATACCTATCAAGTAAATAAATTACTATACTATCGCAAATTTTATACACAGGTAGGTTTATGAATTTTGAGTGGGAATACTACACATAAATTCTGGAATACAATTTTAAATGAATATGTGGAAAATAAAACTTGAAAAATCATTTTATCTTTTAACATTTCTTAAAAAGTTTGCATTGGAATGCATGCAAACTTTTAAGAATTTTCCTCGAATTTTCACATTCAGGAGTCACGGATCACGGATCTAAATTACTTCATTGTATCTCTGTTCGAATACCTGGATTATCATGTAATATTTATCACATGTTGTAATTACGCCTATATTATAACAATATTTTGTTACGTAATTTTTTAAAGAATAGAAAAAAAATCGTATACGAGGCGGCATTCGAACCCGCGTCTTTTGCCTTTCGATTACTCTAGTGACCACGGGTGGCCGAGTGGCCGAGACGTCACCCCGAAATCCACTAACTATTAATAGAATAACACAATTATAAAGACGCGAATAACACAATTATAAACCCAACTTTACCAGATTTAACCAAAATTACATCAATATCTACAGAACCCTATAAAACTGGGTCAATAACCGTGTAGAAGCGTGCAATTGGGGTTGGCGGACAATTAAGGCATATGTTTTTCAATGAAGACAATAAATTTTAGCATGAATTCATTTTGGTCTTATTCTGTCTTTATTCAGCTGGAAGTTTGTTATTTTGGATCAAGCAACAAAGCATAAAATAAGAATTGGAAAATACGCACTTTTTTTTGTGTGGTGATTCTCAATGTTAGAAGGGCTACTACATTTTAACGCGGACGCGTGGGTGAACTGAAGGTTCACCCTGGTAACGACATGCGCAAGGGCGTCCCCCCTTGACGGAGATCTCGAACCAATAGTTCAGGATACATCGCCCATTTTTGCAAGTGACTACTATCAAGCTAATTTTCCGTTTGTAGCTTTATTTTGATGAGACGCCCAATAATTTCGTGTACGAAAGTCTCGATTGTGGTAGCTAACAGAGATAACAAGGATAAAAATTTTTGATTTGATGGTTCTCAAATATTTATTACTAACTGATTTTTTTTTGCGAACCTTGCGAATTTCGACTACAACCTACGCCCATTTTCTCTGCTATCTATAATAACTAGGTAATGAGTTCACCTTTGTTTATGTAGTAAATTGGAAGGTTAACCTCAAAACATCACAGATCATAACAAGTCATGAGTATTAGTACTTGACTTTGAAATAAAACTAAAACCAGTGTATAAACCTTGAGGTGACATTAAAAACACAAGAGCAATTACTCAAATACGTTTCAGTGTCTATTAGTAAGGAACTAAAAATATGAATTCATCATGTATTTGAAAACAAATAGCTAGATTGTTTGGAACTCGTAAATCATAGCATTCTTGGATATATTTAGACGGTTTCCCGCGATGTTAGGTATGTGTGCATTCTAACCCTTATCGAAGCTTACTTGCCATCCTGTCAAATTCAGGTTTCAGCAGTAGATACTTTTGCGTACTTGTTAAAACAAACGCATGTATTAATTTATTTTCTTCTGCAGATGATACGACAGATAATATCATGCTATAAAATGAAGATACCATCCTTCCATTTTTATCCTAATCTATCACTCTATGTTAATGCTTCATTTTATTTAAAGTACTTTTGTAACGCTTTGTTATTGATTAAATAAAACAATTTTTCTATTTCGTCTTTTTACGTTTTACTCTATCGACTCTACCAGAGGCTGCTTTTGAGATTTCTAGTTCTTAGCAATTTCACACACATAGTATGATGTATATGAATATAATGTTGTAATTGATGATAGGAAATTATAAAGTTTCAAAACATTGAATATTTTAACAATTATTAGAGGAAAGTCACCAAATATGGAATAGTATCCTAATATGGAATTCCTTCATTTCTCTAAGACTATAAGTATGAATCGCAACATTCGACCATCTTCTGTTTCATTTGGTGTACTAAATATCGCACTAACACCATCGAATTATTTGCGCGAACGGTTTACATGTAGCAGGCGTGTTTTGTTTTGATGCCGTGCAGAAATTTTTTAAGGTAAGTAATAAATGAGTATTACTGGCTATTATGTTTTGTTTTCGATAAGTGTTATACTATTTAGTATATTGGTATTATGTTTATTTCACCATTTTGTGATCTTTTGTCTTTAAAATATTGTGAAATGAAAAAATATTTAGAAGAGTTTGAACTAGTATAAAAATCCAAATATGGACAGTCGTCGGTGTCTAATTATGGAATATTATAAACTTGCTATTATTTCTTTAAAAACTGTATGTAATGTTTGTTTTTAGTAACATACATGCATCAGCAGAGTCAGGAGGTTCTGTTCAAGACTTCTTTCCATGGATGAAAGTGGAGAAAGTTGAATTAAACGCTTGATGTATGGGCTCTGAACACATTATGATGTGCTGGTCCAGATGGATCTGGATTTGTGACTTTTGCAAGTAATTACGTAACTTCTTTCATTTATCACAATGTGTTATATTCATTTAATTGATCTCAAAGATATTCATTACATTTTTGTAATTGTTATGTTGATTTTTGCTTATATTCCATAAATGGGTACCTATTCCATATTTGGTTACTCTTTTGTGATTTTGTTTTTTATGTAAGATTTTAATTTGATTACTGATATATCTGGTTAAAGGCTGTTAATTACTACTTATAGATGTATGTCTGATCAGTAAAAGCAATAAACTGATTTAATTTATGTGAAGTTTTATTTTTATATCCCAAAAACAAAATGGTATTCCATATTTGGTGACTTTCCTCTACTGTTGACTCTAAAATTACGATTGGTATTAAGCTTATGTGTAGAAGACTTATGTGTATAATACAGCCCTTTACTTAGTTCATTCAGGGAAATAAACAATCATGTTAACTTGTTAATTATGAATAATTAAATCAAGTTTACAAGCGAAAAGAAACGCATACTAATGAATCTAAAAAGAAAAGCATTAGCTTAGGCCTGAAGAATCTATGAAGAAATTGAGCCTAAGCTTAAAAAAATTAAAATTGAGCCTAAGCCTTGCCATGCCGTTTTACGCTTGTTTATCTTGGCGAAACCGCACTTCGTAGTATCAAAACTAATATATATAGAATTGACATGATAACACGGAATATCCTAACAATACCAGGAAACATGTTACACGAAACAGATTTTGTTTGCGTCATAATATTGTTATGGCCTCGATTCGGCATTTATTTTTATAAAGGACCTCGACGATACAGGTATTTGGGACAGGGGTGTTTTGAAATGTTTATTATTGTTACTTCTTGAGCACATTTCGGAGAAGAGAAGACATTTTCTACTTAACTACCAAGGTCATGGGATCATTTCGCAGAAGAAAACAGGGCCGACTTCATTTGGTGATAAAGTGACAGATAACCTATTTAATAGTTTTTGCCGTATATTTTTACACATTATTTGTCATTTTAACTGATAAATCTTGATAGAATCGTGAATTGCATGCTTTCCTGAAAGATACTTCAGTTCTTTAATAACTCAGCCCCCGGAATCACAGACACAATAGAACAGATCGGGCCGCTCGGGGCTCAATGGGTTAAAAGTTAAGATTTCGTCTATAAAGTATTTTCTGTATAAACAGAACAATGCAATTGTTTATGTGTTTTGGATATATTTTAAGAAGAGAATCATGTTATAAATCAAAAATCATTATTTTAAATTGATCAAAGATACCCTGAAGGTTAGACGTGTATCTTTTGATCCTCTTAGACAAACTATCTATCACAAATATTTATATGCATATTGTATATCCTAATTTGTGGTAAATATAGGTCAAGACAATTCAGGCAGAAACTAAATACCATTTTTTTTATATTTCATGTACGGTTTTGAAGTGAAACTCTAGGCGCGTTTAGGGTAATGCGACGATTTTGGTATCTTTGAATCTTACCAAAGAAGTTTCACTTCTGACACGTGCGCTCGTTTTTCTGTAGCTATCACGTAACTCATAAACAATAATACAATTGTAGAGTACATACACGTACGCACATACTCGATTTTACGGCAATTTAATGTTGCCATGAAAACAAATACGCTTGTGGTAAGTTCGTCTAGGCTGTTTGATGTTGAGCCTTCGCCATAAAATGTAATTGTGGTCTATGATCGCGTCACATTTGAATTTGGAATGTCAGTGTGCGATGCATTCCATCAAAGAGTATAAATAGCAGTGCGGCTGGCAACAGAAAAACAGTCATAAACTGACTTCAGGTGAACCGACAGCTTGAAAGCACTAAATCATTTTTAGATCAGCGCCCGCAAACATTAAGATTTACAGTCGCTTTTGTAAACGTTATGGCTTTAAGTATTTGAATTTACTGGGAAATCCTGAATGGGTTTTGTTTAGGAATTCTTGTTTCGTACCTTTCGTACTTTTTAGGTAAATATAGCAAGATCAAGATTGTTGTTCTATGTAATAGATGTATTATTTTAAATCTGTACTAATATTATAAATCTGAAGAGTTTGTTTGTTTGAACGCGCTAATCTTAGGAACTGCTTGTTAGATTTGAAAATTTCTTTCGGTGTTAGCCCATTTATCGAGGAATGCTATAATAGGCTATCATCACGCTAAGACCAATAAGAGCCGAGCAATGCGGGTGAAACCGCGGGGCACAGCTAGTAAATAATAATAGATACCAAAGACACCTACACCATATATTGTCTACAATGATAAATAATACATTGCAAGCGCTTTATTAATTAACAAAAGAAACCTGACCGTAATTTAGTGTAACCTAAGTTCTTAATGATACAACTGTCCTCTACAAGACCTAGGCATTTTTTATTTGTCACTACCAGGACAAAACAATTTTTAAAAATCTTTATTCTAAGAAAATAATATAATACATTCTTTATTGGACAAAAAATATACAGTACACCTTATATAAATTAATTAGGTACAAGTATTTTGCAAAAGGCGGCCTTAGTGCTGCACTGCTATCTGCCAATCAATATTGTATTATTATTGTTTATTTTAACGAGTTCCAGGCCTCGAAGTTTATAACAGCTTACCTTCTACAATGCCGAATTCCTAAATTCAGAATAACAAACACCTGTAAATGATTATTTACGATGTGAATTCAGATGATTCCTTTGAAATTTTTGAAATGAAACTTCTTTATCGGGGTTGGAAAAAATTTAGTGTAACATTTTTTCGTTTACTCATGACATTTTTCCGTTACGCGCCGTCGTCCATCTTTTTCTTATCCCTACCACGCGTGATTCGACGTATTTCTGTAAAGCTGCATACTCATAGTGCATATAGTAAATTGTTTTTTGAAAAATAAGGTCATAAAGAAGTTTCACTTCTTACGTGTGTACACTAGTACACGCACACATTTTTTTTTAATTTAATAACTATGCGGAGAATTTTGTATTTTCTATAATATATTAAAATATATGATATTCCGTTTTATAGAACTTAAACGCTTCGCTCCGGCAAGGCAAAAGACGCGGGTTCAAACCCCGCCGGGGGATCGAATTTTTTCTATTTTTTACAAAATATCTATACATATAATAAAATCGTAGGAAAGTCAAAACTGTACATTGAATATTTTTTTAAAAGAATACATAATCCATGATCTATAATCGATATAGAAGCCAAAAACATAGTTTTTAGAATTTTTGTCTGTTTGTCTGTTTGTCTGTTTGTCTGTTTGTCTGTATGTATTTCCTTGCTAATCTCAGAAAGTACTGAATAGATTTACTTCAAATTTTGCATGAATATTCCTTAGAGGTCGGGTGAGGATAGTTTATACATATTATCATGATATCACCTTCGGGGGAGGAGCAGTGAACCTTTATTTTTCTTACATATTCCGTGTACTACGACAGCGTACAATCTAAAGACTCATGTTTCAATGTTGGTTTCGAGTAAGCCATGCTATTATCTAGCTTTACAAAATAAAAACTATGTCATTTACGTAATTTGGGCAGAGAAACAGTTTAATGAATTTAGTAGTATAAAGACAAATTTGAAACAGCGCCATCTATGAGATTTCGTAAAAATCAAATCAATTTACATGTTAACACTACTGAACATACTGTTGAAAATTAATAATTTAAATATAATCATGTTATTTATTTAACTCTTTAACCCATATCTTCCCTTCCCTATAAGGTGCGCTTATATTTCGTGTGAATATACTACATTTTTAAAAGTGAGGGTAGGTAGATGTTTATTATTTTAAGTCAAACTAGACACCATTACAATTAATCTAACATTGATTGCGTTCATTGGTTACATTTTTAAAATCTTCGAGTTTTATAAATTTATAAAGAATAGAAAAAATTCGATCACGAGGCGGGACTCGAACCCGCATAATTTCGTGATCGAATGTTTCTATTCTTTATAAATTGAATGTCATAAAACCAAAAATATCAAATTCAATCTTCGTGTTTTGTGAATTTTCACCATACAAAAGGTAAGTTATTACTTTTATAGGTATTTATTTTTTATAATATAGCAATTCGTGTATTTTATTGGTTTTATAAAGTATTTTATTACACTTTTAGAATGAAATAATAGAATGATGAATTCTTTTTGACTTTTACAAGATTTTGAGGTGCGTTGGGAACAGTAGTTTGTTGATAAAACTTTATTTGTAAGTAGCTTTTTTTATAGATTTACAATTAACTTTTGATTTTTTTATTTACAGATTCAATATTCATAAAATTATATCGCCTTTGGAAGACTATTTCTGCTGACAATTTTACAACACCACTTGAAAATTGATGATTTGATGATGAAGATAGTGGCAGCGAGGATTAAGTGGAAATTAGTAATCATCCGCTTCGTCAATTTTTGACTGAAGTTAATGTCCAACGTATGGTTCAATCATTGGAAGTATCTCGGGTAATTTTGGAGGATATTTTTCAGGAAGGAGAGAAGGGGCGGCCAACCATATATCAAACTACATACTACGTTTTAGTACCGAAAAAATGTTATTGTCAAATGAAACATAAATTTTGCACTCACAACTGAACAAGTTATGATTTTTATTCTGACTTTGCTGTTATCTGATTATAATATTTATCGTTATGGCTATCGAGGCACCGACCGTACTGGGATGAGAGTACATGACTCATCATCCAGGATTGCTTAGAGCATTTTCACACTGAAAAAGATGTTTTCTTTGAATCGTAGTTGCTTCATTTATTTATTTTTAATCATTTTACACAATATGTTTTATATTTGTCCATTTTCATTATATTTTATAAATAAAATGGAACCAACATAACTTTGTTGTGTATCATTTCTCTATTAATAACCCGTAGGCATATTTTACGAGGCCCCATTTAAGGTGCGGTCCTGAAATTATAAAAAGTTAATGTATACTTTTGCCTAATATAAGCTCAAGCTCATTTTTAGATAAAAAGAATTTAGTTATAAATTTATTAAAATTTAGTAGATAAAAGAAATTAAGTATGTTACGATTTTATAAGAAAACACAGTATATTTATTAGGCGGCCGCGGCGGCCTGGCGGCGGTGATCTCTTCCAGGCAAAAGATATTAATCAGCTCAATAAAATTGAATAGTATGTTGTTAGTTATTCTTTAAATTTACTGATTGTAATGAGCATTTCCGCATGCAAGTTGTATCGTAGTTTAGATATATCATAGTTTTGACACATTAAAGTTCCAACAAAACCCTCAAATTTTTGAGCAGAGTTGAGCAAGATAATTTAAAAAATGTGCTGTGTTAAGTATTATAGAAAAGGTTAGTTCGTTGATAATAATTATTATTTCTTCATCATTGACATGTTGTTAAATGTTATTACTAAAATAAACTTTGACTGTTAATCATCTCAATTCTTCAATTCTTCAGTATTTACCTGTATGATTATTGCTTGGTAATTAATATGTATATTTTCATGTCGTATAGCTAATTATAAACATAAGTGTGATGTGAAACTAGCTGGATTTATTTTTACACACTCACAGCCATATATTTTATACTAGCTTCCGCCCGCGACTCCATCCGCGCGGAAAAAATTAAGATTTAGTTTTTTTTCTACGTATTTTTCCGGGATAAAAAGTATCCTATTTTATGCCCAGGATAATAAGGTATAATTATACCAAGTTTCATCGAAATCGAACCGTTAGTTTTCACGTGATGCCTTCACATACAGACAGACAGACAGACAAAAATTTTTTTAATCACATAATATTTGGGTTTGGTATCGATCCAGTAACACCCCCTGCTATTTATTTTTTCAATATTTTCAATGTACAGAATTAACCCTTCAACAGATTTATTATATGTAATATAATATAGATTAAAATAGTGTTAATAGTGTAAATCATAATATTTTTCACAATTAAAAATATTTCCTTTTTTCTTATGGTGTTAGCATCGAATTAAACCGCGCTGTCGTTTCGTTCACTAAAAGTGATGTTATGAGGACCGAATATGTAACCGCCTCAACTTACCTACGGAAACGAGAGTAACCTGCGTTGTCTGTTAGTTATTGTATAGTCGAATTTAACGTTAGGTACATGGAAATTGGAATCTAAATATACCTATTATGTATACTTATATTAAATCTGTACATGAAATATATTTCCTAAATAACTATCACGGGGTGATTAGGGATCGACACTGATGCTAAAGAAGCAAACAGTAAAATTTTTGTCCGTCTGTCTGTCCGTATAACCGTTACAGAAACAAAAACTACTCGACGGATTTAAACGAAACTTGGTACAATTATTTTTCATACTCCTGAGCAGAGCAGTAACTCCATTTTTAAGCTTTCGTCGCGTGTGCAACCTTTATGGTACACAGAATAAAGCTACACAGAAATCATGTATGAAAGAAATGTTCTCCTTATTATATAAAAAATATCTCCCGACATCATAAATGTCTATCTTTTATGGTTGACTCACAATAACACGGTAACTTCCGATAGCTTAGGAGTTCGAAGCTTTCTGATTATATTTGTCTATAACACTCTGAATCTGAAACTTTTACTCAATATGAAGACCGTTTGACAAATGATAGGGTGCATAGATGTCTATCGGTACTCAGGAACTCCCTGGGCGTGTTATAACGCCTAGGCCACAGTATTACAATTTTTCCTACAGCAGGGCGACGAATGTATTTTCGCATAGCAACGGAGGGGAACTCGCGGGGGGTCAAGTGACGCGGGCCACGTACCATTAACATGCTTAGTTTGTGGTACCAAGCGCGAAAGAAAGTCATCGTGTTTTTGTTTTGTTACTATGTAAACTAACGTAATTTAATACTTAGCTACATATTCTATATCGGTGCGCTCAAACTGTTAATCTACATTTAATTTAGATTATTATATTTTGAAATACTAAGTAATGTAGAATTTAAATCACATTCATTCATGTTTTCCTCAGATTTTCGATTTTCTCCTATTTTAAGATTTTCTTATCAGAGTTTTCAATTTTAATGTAGTTAAATTTTAAAAGAGACAATTAAGAACATTTAAAAATAAAGTGTAACGTATTTTTTTTAAACGACGAATGACCTAAAATGACGTAATCGCGGACGAAGTCGCGGGCAACAGCTAGTCACATTTATAAAGCATTCGAATACCTATAAAAGTAAATAACAAAATTTAATATTCTATTATATAATATATTTTGTTGATTTAAATACAGATCCTATAATTTGACAAATTGACCAATACTACATTATTTATTATCTACATTGAGTGTGACAAATGATTGTTAGACGAATGACCTAGATTATTTATTGCCAATTGTCGATCAAAAATATTAAATAACGCAGTTATATAATACCATAAAATATAATATATGTAATATCTTCTCATATTAGGGTCTATTGATAATACAGATAAAATTAATTTAATGCTTGCTGTCTCTTAACCTTAACCTCAAAAGCTCATGGTGGTCGTAAAATGTGTAGCTATAGGTATAATAATTTTAACTTACGTTAAAAATATTGTTCCTTAACATCAACCACAATTAGAAAAGAGAAGTAGACAATGTATATTTTCATTAAAAAAGAATAAAAAAAGATGTTTTCCAAAAAAATATCTGGTGGAAAAGTCAAAATAACGTTCTTTTGCTGTCTCTTAACCTTAACCTCAAAAGCTCATGGTGGTCGTAAAATGTGTAGCTATAGGTATAATAATTTTAACTTACGTTAAAAATATTGTTCCTTAACATCAACCACAATTAGAAAAGAGAAGTAGACAATGTATATTTTCATTAAAAAAGAATAAAAAAAGATGTTTTCCAAAAAAATATCTGGTGGAAAAGTCAAAATAACGTTCTTATTGGGGTATTGGCCAGATCTATTTCACTGATCGATTTTCTTTACGAAGAAGTAGATCAGAAATTTCTACTACTTACATTCTTATTTCTTTTTACTTATTAATATTCTTTAAATACTATAATCGAGGGGCGGTTCTAAGCCGTTATTCACTCTACCAAGGAGGCTAATGCTTCAAGTCGGTAAAAAACAGGTTCACAATTTATATATTTTCACGAAAAGTATACCACAGAATACTTAATCTGTACTTCTATACTAATATACATATATTATAAAGCTGAAGAGTTTGTTTGTTTGAACGCGCTAATCTCAGGAACTGCTGGTCCGATTTGAGAGATTCTTTCGGTATTAGATAGCCCATTTATCGAGGAAGGCAATACTATATTATCACCCTAGGACCAACAGGAGCGGAGCCACGCTGGTGAAACCGCGGGGCACAGCTAATAACTAACGCCATACAACAATGTTTCAAAATACCGCCAAGGAATTCCACATTATACAACCGCAATCAGACACCTAGCATTACATAACGCCATTTTTATTAATAAATAGCTTTTAGATGAGATATAATGGTTACTGCACTCGACATTAATCACGTCTATAGTTGCATATTTAAGAACTGCGGCGCCAAAATTTTTGAAGTGTTTTCTGTTCAATGCGTTTGATAAGGATATTATTGTCTATGATCGACGTTTGGAATTTGTGCTTTGATTTATTTAACGTTTAAATATAACAGGTACACGTGCATTATGTAACTATATTTTATGTAAGTACGTTAATATGTATTTCTTCTTCTCTTTCTAATATTATGGCAATTCTCGATACCAATGTATTCTTTCATAATATTATGTATTTCAATTATTCAATACTTACTTGTTTATTTTGATATTTATAAATTATATAGTAAATAATTAAATGTGTTTTACGTATGTTGGGGAAGCTACTCATAGTTCTTCAGCATGGTCATTCATTGAGGCTATATTTAAACATTTATTAATGTTCAACTATTATTTAGTAGGTATGCAGTATATCTCCAAGGTCAAAGAACAACTAGGTATAAGATCCACAGACCATTTTCAGATCAGAAAGCTTTGATGCCAAAGCGTGCAAAAGCTTTACAAATACAAATATCCATCCATCGCAAAAGATAAATTTCGATATTTGTTGTGAGAAGTTTCAGTTCGTGCTTTGGCTCTGATCATAATATTTACAGTTGAATTCGATATTTGGTTTTGAATCATTCAAATGTTTTAGATGAGAAATTTTGAAGAATAGATTGGCGAAAGACACGCGGCTTTGTATCCTGCCACGTGATCAAATTTTTTTCTACTTAATACTAGTGGTCCGCCCCGGCTTCGCCCGTGGTACATTTGAGGTTTTCTCTCCATAAGAACCATGCTCGTACCAGGAATATAAAAAAAAAGAATTATCGAAATCGGTTCAGCCATCCTCAAGTCATGCGCTTATACCATCACATTTTGCAAATCATTTCTATATTATAGATTAATAATTGTCATATTTACAATTGTTTCAGATTATTGTTTTTACTAAATATATAATTGTTACTTGAATTTTTAATTTCAAAAATGTTTGCACGCCATTTACAACGGCAGTATATTATGTGATATAAATATTGTATATTAACACCTTTGTATGACCATATACGAGCAAATAAACAGATTTGATTTGAATTAACTTTATCTCCCTTGCGTTCCAACAGTTTGTAAATCCCCGTTGTTATAAATCGAATTGAATTCATACATGCTTCGGTCATCGATGCATTTGATATTCTTATAACCATCAAGTGGGTGGGCAACGTCCGTAATATAAATATTTATTGAGTGCTTCTTAATTGATTTATGGTTCGTTAGAAGGGATGTTTAATAAACACGGATCGGTGACAGCCTCTTCATTATAAAATTTAAATGCCACATTGTTTCAACATTGCGCAAGGAACGCACGTGTTGATTTCTTTTCATTTCGTTTATTGCTACAGGCAACACTGTAAATTACATCGAGTTTAACTTTCAAACAACAAACAAAAACTTTCCATACTTATATTGGTATGTTGACGTTTATTATTTTAAAGGTTTTTTTTTTTTCTCTATATGGCAATAAGTATTTTAAAGGTTAGTGAATTGGCGGCAAGATTGGCGGTAAAATATTGTAACCACAGATTATATATCAATCGTTCAATCCATAAATAATCGGAATACGTCAAACAATACATCACAAGGCGTAGTTTGAATTTCGAATAGGCACTGAAACATGATCGAATCGTTAACCGCCGACGTAGAGCCCTAAAATAAAACCGATTCATTGATACAAAGCTATTGATAGGATTATTTCGATTCAAATTGGAACGGTGAGGTCATAATACTCAACACAAACAATTTGGGAACTTGCACAAATACCAAAAGGTCGATTTTGTTTATTGATAACATAAATTTTGAAGATAAATTTGGAATGTGAACTTTACTTCACCTATGAACGCAATTCATGGTCTATGGTATTTAAATTACCTATTTTTATATTGATGCACTCTTGAATGCGCTCAAATATTTACATGTGAAAAGTACCTAGTTAGAAAATTTCCTTCCTATTCATTCCTGCACTTATCATAGGTATATTAGTATACTTAATACATAAACAGATTTAGGCTGGTTGCAGAGCTTGACCGACCATCAGTGCATACGTCGGTCGCGCTTGTCATATGTATGGAAATTCATAAAACCGTTCATAGCTAGACCGACCATACGCACGCGTATTGTCATGCGCATTAGTGTCATAGTCATACTATTGTTGATGCGTATCGTCAGGACCGACGGTACGCACTGACGGTCGGTCAAGCCACAGTTGACAGATATGTACTACGTACATACAGATATGAAACTAAGCCCCTGCGATGAAATTATGACATATAGCTATAGGGCTGTTACCTTTTTGATATTTAACCGACTTCAAAAATAAAGGAGGAGGTTATCAATTCGGCCTGTATATTTCTGTTTGCTTTTTTTCACAGTTGATTTGGTGGTAATTTTGAGATTAAAACCCGTTAAAATACAAAAATGGTGTAGCCTAAATATGAATTTACAAGAAGAAACAATCCGAATTAATACAGCTTGTAAAAGTAAATACGTTTTTATCAGTACTATATTTCGAAATCTTGTTTTGTTATGGACGCCGAAGGCTATTTAATGTACCTAAATTATTTATAATGCTTGATATTTGTATTATACATATATTCAATAATTATTTTAAACCAGAATTTACAATACTTGTAAGTATGTAGGTATACCTACTAAATTATTTTTAAAACGATAAATTAAATTAAATTAAAAAACACAAAATACGCAAAAATAAATTAAAATTATTATTATACGAGCATAGAACCTCTACCTTTTTGTTTTAGGAAGAAAAAGAAAATAGTTTGACAGGCTTAGTGCTTGACAAAGTGGAGACGCCACGTATCGATAAAAATACAATAATTATAATATCTATCTTTTTCTTCCCTAATATTTACGTAATTATGCACATAAATTTAAACAAGATTTTTTTAAGGTTTCCTTTTTTTTATATTTTCGTGCTCTTCTAGATTGCGTAAAAATAGATGCGACCTTTAAACAGACTGGACTCCTAATAGTGACTATTTGTAGCTATCATTTTGGTAGAAAATATGTCAACTTAATTTAAAACTCATGCTGCCATATCTATAGAAATTAAAAAATAGTCTCTTAACTTGTAGTCAGATACGGTAGGTATTTACAAATAAATTTATTGAAAGGGCTACAAACTGAAACAATCGATATTTATTTAATGTGAATTGACATCACTTTAAACTTTTTTCCATACTATATTCAAAATCTATGGATGTGTCACCCGCTACTATCGATCCCCCTCAATACCCTCGAAAACACGCTTGATGGGGGGGGGAGCCATTTCGAACATTTTGTATGAAGTTTCCTTACTGTATGTATCTGTATATTGTGGTCAAGCTCTGCAACCAGCCTTAGGCTTTAGTTAGTTCATAATTTTATGTGATGAAAAAATCACGGCGCGAACGTGGCGCGAACTGTGTTAATTTTTTTTTAATTGTCTCCGGCCTGTCATTCAGCGATGGACTCAGGTGACAGGTCCTCTCACTGAACAACAAAGTTGCAACTCTTTAAAACCACAGTTTAAAACAGTAGATAAGAAAGTGCAACAGATTATATTTAAATAAATCCGTCGTTCAATTTCATTGCGATAAGATCATTGAGCGCAACACTTTCTTTTGCTTATATCGTAAATTGAACTGTCACTGTTTAAATTGGAGATTATTACGCAAAATATCACCGTTGAAGTTTAATTTAAATTGGTATCTCGTTACTTTTGTATTCAAACGTCAAACGGTTGTTATAAATAATAAATTGTAATATAATGCCGCCATTCACGAAAAATTAGTCTTTGAGTAATTATGTGGTAACTATTTTCTTATGCGTATTTTGTTTTTTATAATACTTTCTTGATTTTGGCAGTACCTAGCATTCGCTTGATTTCGTGTTATGGTGTGATTGTACTATGCACATCAATTTATGTAATAAGTGCCTATGTATTTTATAAGCAATCTATCTCTGTGAAAATTTTCATTCAAATATGATTATCCGTACTTATTTGTACGTAAGTGTAAATAATATTCATCCTCAAATGTTTTCCAAATTTATGTATATCTGTAGTCTGTACCATATTATACCTACCAATTTAAGTTTCATTGTTTATTTTATAACAGTCAACAAAAATCGAAACCTCAATCAATCCTTATTTTTAAAAATTGCTGTTGAAAAGTACTGTATTGTTGGGTTATTTTTAATCCCGAAGCTTATTAGTATTAAATACATTAATAATTTCGCGGTGTTGCTTGATACCAATAATTAATTACATGAAATACCAAGATTTCCATGGAAATAGAATGAATCACAATTTATCAGAGTAATTCAGGATAATTCGGGAGTAACGGTGAATAATTAGGATATTTTCAGTAATCAGGACACAAACAGATGACGCGAGACGCAGTTATCGAACTCAAATTCAAACATTTATTTTTTTCAATTGCTAGTTGATTGCTTTTGATTGTCTAAAAAGACCAGAATAATAAATATTTATATTTTATCAAAATAGTTAACTAGTTAGGTACGTAAAATTAAAACACGTTAAAATCTTTAATTTCTGAACGTTGAAATATTTTTTTTAGCCTTAGTGCTTTCTTTTTTAATCATTTATCTGTGAATTTGTGAAATCACCCGTTTAGCCGTGAAAATTATATAATACTAGCGGTCCGCCCCGGCTTCGCCCGTGGTACATGTTTACGTTTTCTCTCCATAAGAACCATCCTCGTACTTCAAGGAATATAATAAAAAAAGAATTATCGAAATCGGTTCAGCCGTTCTCGAGTTATGCGCTTACCAACACATTTTGCGATTCATTTTTATATTATAGATGTAGATTATTAGTTTAATATCTTATAATCATAATGATGATGTAAATTAAGAAATTGTGAATGTCAAGCTCAACAAATATTTTATTTGTAATCTAAAATGTTTGAAATAAAGCGTGATTCGTTAAAAACAATAAATACAATTGTATTTTTAACTGATTGGGTAAATGCATCCTTCAGTTACATATAGAGTTACTAAAACATGCATTTGGCATTCACTTTGAACCATTTGGCTCAAAGACGCGGTTAATTTTTAACTGACAAAGTAATTTTTAACTGAGATTCCACATTTAGATAAGCTATTAGTGTTTTAAAAATAATCAGAAATTTAAATATCAGTAGGTAATGTGTGCGCTTTGTTTATTACCTATTTAGCTTTATTTGAAAAAGTCTAAAATCTATGAAAAAATAAGACAAATAAACAGGGTTTTTATAAGATTTTAAGCATAGATATAAATTGCATACCTATAGCGTTATGTGAACTTATATGAATATTATTTTGTCGATAATCTAATATCTAATATATACATATACAATATATTATAAAGGCGAAAGTTTGTATGGATGTATGGATGTTTGTTACTCTTTCACGTAAAAACTACTGAACCCATTACAATGAAATTTAGCACACATATAGAGGGTAACTTCGATTAACACATAGGATAGTTTTTATCCCGGAAATCCCACGGGAACGGGAACTATGCGGGTTTTCCTTTGCAAACGCGGGCGAAGCCGCGGGCGAAATAATAAATTTACAATAAAACCATTTTCAATTATGTTTAAGCCTAAATAAATACTTTACCTGTTTTGTTTGTCGAGGAATCGTGTGCATTTGTGTCATATTATTTTTTGAATAAAATTCTTGTAAAATTTATTAATATTTACTACTTATGCGTCACATAATTCGCTAAATTAATTCAATTAGAAACATTATTTTGTGGTTATAATTATTAGGAAAATAATTACGAAATAATTATACCTCCTCCTATATTCATTTTCCTCCAGTAAGTTTTATATGTAAGAAATAAGTATTATTTATCTAATAACAATAAAACTGTGGTTTTATTATCGCTAAACAATAAACATGTCAATCAATTATGAATAATATTTTAATAAGTATATCTAAGAGTTCTAACGGCAAGTTGCGAACGCAGAGGCTACTTCAGCCGTAGCCACATGGCAACGCTAAGTCATCACAGGTTACTCGATGTTCAAAAAATGTAAAAAAAATTTTTATCTAAAAACTTAAACAACATAAGTACTTAAATATTCAAAAATATTAAGTATCTAAAAACTTAAACAACATGCTTTAATATTCATTTTTTTTATTTACATTAATAATTAATTGGCCAACGTTTTACAAAATCACATCATCGAGAGGCCTAAAACGGTCTCTATACATTCAACATAACCTAGACTTTATTAAAAATATTATAAAACTAGCTGTGCACCCCGGCTTCACCTGTGGTACATTGTCAAAGATTGGTCAACTCAGAAAACTTCGTGGGTACACTTTGCTCAACATGACATGATTAGATCTATCTTGAATCTTGCCAAAGAAGTTTCACTTCTGACACGTGTGCTTGGAACACAAGATCTTTTTTATGTATATCTATTTCAACCGATCCACAGTTGTTTTTATATATAGGTACTTGTAAAATTCAAAGTCCTTTGCATAAATAGATAAATGATTGCAAATAGCTTTAGTCATTTTCTCTTTAGCTGAGTTGAACTCAAAATTGTCGTCAAACGATTCGGAAATGTCGAAAAACGACTGCGCTGTCGCGTCTTCGGGGTTCTTGTCGAGGAATAATCTGTAAAAGGTAATCATATATTAATAAAAATAATAATTTCAGGTTATTTACAATAAGCATGTGGTTGCAAACTTGCAAGTTGGAAAATAAATAAAAGAAGATCTATCATTTTTCTATCATGGGCCCTCTACACAATGGGCAGCGTTGGCCCAACAAATCATCGTCGATGTTTGCTGCCATTACGACGATTACGAATAAACACTTACAGTGACGACCGATCATAGACATTTAGGCCCTATACACTAACGTGATTTCCTCTACTCGCACAACTCTGCCCAATGTGTGATGGCCCATGAGAGAGAAATAATACCATGAAATCTATGTTACAACTGATGCAGATTAAGGTAATTTTACAGTTCCTTGAAAAATATATTTAGGTTACAACAACATACAAAATCAATGCAACAGTGAAACACCACTATAAATAAAATAGGGATCTTTTCGATACGACCTCTTCGAGGAAAATAAAAAAAATATAATAAATGAGAAAGTTTGTAAGTTTGTTTGTCTATACGGGTTTTCCTTTGACTAAGCGGGCGAAGATGCGGGCGAAAAGCTAGTATAGCATATAACAGAAAACGCATCTTACATATTAAAATAATTGATATCGCTTACCATATAGTGACGCATTATTGTGCACAAAACAAAAAGGATGCATCAATAACACAGAAGCAACGTATTCGTCATAATTATATACAGGGTTATTTGTAAAACACCAGCAACCTCGCAGGACAAGATAGCTAACATCATAAGTAACAACATTTGATCTACGACTTTTGGCATAACGCAATAAATAAATTTTAAATGATTTTTTAAGCTTTTATTGTACTCTCCTAACATTTGTAAGTCTATGTTCTATTCATTATCGAAAGGACAACGCGACGCCCCCTTTCCCCTCCCGTTCGCTTCTTGTTTACGTAATTTTTGGAATGCGCGTAGAGTTTATAATATTCAAACGGAAAATTAAATGAATATTTATTTTTGTATGAAAATAAAATCTAACAAATTATGAAAAGTCGTAGAACAAATGTTGTTACTTATGATGTTGGCTATCTTATCCTGCGAGGTTGCTGGTGTTTTACAAGTAACCCTGTATATCAAGTATATGAGTAATTCAACCTCAAAGACATCAATCAAAACATACTATGTATCTTGTAAGTTGTATGACGAATTGTTTATCAAGTGCAAGCACGAAAACTATCTTCAAAGTATTCGAATTGAGAGCATTTGTATGGGAATTTGAAAAAGCGCCTCTGCCGTGCGTGAAAGGAACTAATTTTTATTTGTACCGAATAATGACGTCATGACGATGACGATACGAATACTTTGTCGATAATTTCCGCGCTTACGTTTTAGAAGAAAATTGTCGATTTTTAGGGACAGGCAGACAGCGACATCTACTTTGATTTATACTTTATTATTATTTTTGATAAGTAGGTATGTATGTTTGCAATATTTTGACAAACTGCTGGGCCGATTTCATAAATTCTTTCTCCAGCAGAAAGCTACATTTTTCTAAATAACATAGTTAATCACATAATATTATTGTCGTGAATATATAATCAAGATTGTCATTGCAATTATTATCTTGAATGACATCAACGGTTACTCATACATGCCATTGAAAATCCCCGATTTCCGATTTCAATTGTTTTTTTTAAAGTGCATTATTCATTCATTGAATTTTAATCAAATGGAATGTCAAATATTGATTTATGATTTCGTAAGGGGGTGATCATAGAAATCTAAATAACAAGACACATAGAAGTGCTATAATGTCATAATTCGTATGAAAACCGGTGTCGCCAAAATCAACACATTTAAACCGAAAGCTAAACAGTACACACAAGTAAACTATGCCTTTTATTGGACAGCTTGATTTTAGTGAAAACTAACTTAAATATAAAATTAAGCTTTTGAATATGTATCCTAACGCACGAATTTACGGTTTATTTTAGCCCTCTGTCACTCATAACTTCATAAGCTTGAAGATATTTCGTTTTTTCGGATTTGACTTAAAAATAAAAAAATAAAATACACGTGTTTTTGGAATTTTGATTTATTTTAATATTTATCAAGAAAATTACAAAAATAGGGAGTGTTGCCTAGGAGCAACACTGAGATAAAAGGTCAAATAAAAGGTACAATTCTGCAGCCAATATTAAGAGAGATGAAAGTTTCTAAAACAATTTTTGGTTTTTAAAGCTACCCCACATTTTTCACAGACGTTGTGAGTAAATCCATTACACTTCGGTAACTTACATCTAATTTTTTTATCAGACCATTGTGGCCAGTGGCCAATCTGGTCTTGCCGAACTGCTTTAGGTGGCACATGCTGAGCCGGGTCTTTTTTTTTTTGCTTGAATCTCAGTCTCCAAAGACCGTCGAGTAGATACACTAGGTTTGAAACCCATTTTACAAAGTGTCACACCAACTTCCAAGCGAAAGTCTGCCGACGATAATGGCTTGATGGGGTAGTTTAAAGTTTTTGACCTTAGTAACCCTTTTGTACAGAAGCCACGAATTTACCATCGTAAGATCCAGGTAATGATAAAACAAACGCATTGGCCATCTTTTACTTCGCAAGCGAATCTTATAGATACCCATGAGGCTGTCAAGGAGGTCGACGCCACCCATATGGCGATTGTACTCTCCTACCACATTGGGACGTTTTATATACACGTGCCTGGCATGGCTTGCTGTATTACAGGTGTTCCTAAGTATGGAACTCCAGTGGTTTGTTACTCGAGGTAATGGCACAAGAGACATTATATACACCACACCCATGAATTGCCTGACGTCTTCCTCAGACAACCGAAAAGTGCTATTCGGATCTTTCTGCACTTGATATAAATTAGTCTCCTCAGAATTTTTTTTTAATAGTTCCTGTGGAAAGAGGTGTAAAAAGAATTGTAAAGGAGTATCCAGTACTAGAAGATCAGGACCCAGAGTCTTGTTTCCTGTGAATCTGAGCTGTTCTTCATTCAATTCTAGGTTCTTCTTTTTCCAGCGTAAGTTTAGTTTTGCTGGCTTCTCACGTGATTTCTTTGCCTGAGGGGGTCCATCAGAAGTATCGCAAGATGGTGCGCTTTCTAACTCAACCGAATTACTTTCATGATCGGTCTATTATGGAGTTCACATCAATATCCTCAAGATTTTCCAAATCTGGTATAAAATCTGGGTCTGCGAGGCTATCGTCATCGTGATCTAAGCCATCGTCACTATCTGCACCATCAAGCAATGCAGAAGCAATGTCTTAATCACAAAGGGAGCGCTTATGAGACATGCTGTAACAAAATAAAAATAATCATAAATAAAAGATCAAACAAACAAAACGTTTACACTTTTAGCCTGATGTAGCCTGTGGGCAACAAACAATAAATACTAGCAAAACCAAGGAAAATCTTAAAAAATTGTCAAATTTAATATTATATCGTAAAATATAAACACTTACCTGTCCAATTTATAAAAAAAATCGACAAAAACCACTCGTAAAACTATATTTTTTATTTTTCCAATATGCACTCAACCGTCACCTTCCGTTTTGACAAACGAATGCAATATGAATTGTGTTTTGAAGCCAGTAACTCCATCTAGTGATATGCCGTTGTACTTTTCCGGTAGTTCGGACTGTAGACTTAGGGCAACAGTGCTTGAAAACGTTTTCAAATTAGATTTACGAATTTTATAGGACTTTGAACGGTATGTTGCTTACAGTCTACATAATGCTACAGAGGGTTAGAATAACACCCCTAAGTATATGAGACGTTTTGTTTCTTTTTGCTCCAATACGAAAAAATCCGGCTTTTCTACAACAGAGGTTGTCAATTTTCAATAGATATAACTTTGAACATAAACTCATAGAAATAAGGTTGAAATTTGTGTTAAACGTGATAATAAGAATGGTCGGCTGTGTCATTCATTGTTATTTCGATTACTATGGTGACACTCGTAATACTTGTAAATATTCTTTAATTTTAAGGAAAAACGGCATTATTTCAAAAAAAAAATATTTACCGATGAAATATTATTCTTTTATTAGTATAATTACAACTTGTGGAAGTATTTCCGCAATGGGAAATGCTGAAACACACCATGTTTACACACGCATGTCTCTAGAGCAACTGAACAGCGACGAACGCACTTGTGGTATGGTCACCATCTGAGCGGCGACAATGTCATGCGCGCTTACGACTTCTAGTGTCTTGTTATTTAGATTTCTATGGGGGTGATGCTATGATTCTATGACAGTTTTAAGGTAAAATGTATAAAATTTGTGCAGAAAAAAATAGATTTTCTTTTTCAGGTCAACTTTTTTGTCTGAAAAAGGTACCTAGTTTTTTTTTATAAAATTATCCTCATTTTAAATTTGAATGTAAGTCAAATTACTGTGAGATCAAAGACTATTTTGTTTACCTAGGTCCTAGATAGAATTATCCAACCCAGCTTGTAAACATAACGTAGGCTTATTACTTCTTGCACGAATATTTTCTCTACCATTCTACATTATACAAATAAAATGGAAAAGTCTAAGACTTTCCTTTTTTGCAAAGATAATAAGCATTGACAAGATAATACTATCTCGTTTAAAATAAGATGATGCAAAAATACAACATCTGTACATTTTACATTATACTAGGTATGTATTGATATAAAAAATCGAGTTTTACACAATTTATAACTCTATTATTTATCACTCGAAAATTTGCACTGGAAAAAACTTCCATATCATTAGATGGAAATCTTCACAATTAAAGTCACGAAAAAGCTAAAAATCTACAAAAAAATATATATTTTTTTTTTATTTATTCAATCAGACTTCTCCTAGAAGCACTACCTATTGAATCGTCACGACAGTTTTACCAATTACCATCTATTCGGAAAGCAGTTTCCACGGAGAAAAACCGGCAAAAAACTCCGTAGTTGCTCTTTTAAAATCATCAATATTAGCCATTAGGTACATTACTAGTTTATCGCCCGCGGCTTCGCCCGCTTTGTCTCGAACCTAATAAACTATACACTAAAACCTTCCTCTTGAATCACTCCTATCTATTTAAAAAAACCGCATCAAAATCCGTTGCGTATTTTTAAAGATTTAAGCATACAAAGGGACATAGGGACAGAGAAAGCGACTTTGTTTTATACTAGTGATAATTATCCATAATATGTACCTATATACCTATATACTCACCTCAAACAATTCTTAATATACGCATAATAGTCCAAAAAGCACAAACACGGTCCAAACTCCAACGACACAGGGCTGGACGCGTCCAACACTTCATTCTTAGACTGCACTAAATTACTATCTGTATGGGAAACCGCGTTATTTTCCTCCCCAAATCTTCTAAAATATAATTTCCTTATTAATGTAGATGTGACTACTGGTATTTGTTTATTTGTGTCTATTTCTAAAGTCCGTCTATTGTATTCTTCGTGGTATTTGTCGATCGCTACTTCACGTTTGACGTCTATTATAATGTGTTCTAAGTCGTGGGTTGAGGATAGAAGCTTTATTTTGTGGCATAATGTTTGTATTAGCCAGGAGCCGTTTATTTCGTCTCTGTAATAAAAAAAATTAAGTATAGGTAGGTAGATAATAATTAAGGTAGTTTAAATCTAAGATACCTACGTTATAAAAATCGCAAGTTCCTTGACGTTACGCCTACGTACCTAACTAATTTTTCGTTGATGTCTAAAAATTAAAAAACTACAGATTTTATGCATGTTTTAAAATATTTTTTGCGCGATATACACGGTAATCAAGAAAATTAGATGATATTTGAACTTCGCAACGAAAGGATAGCCAAACGATAGATAGACAAACATAAAAAAATTAATCAAATAATAGTCAATTTTACGCTTAAATACACTTCAAAGATTTACTGTATTTTTCCGTACTCTTCATAAATATAATATTTTTTATATTTACCTATGTGAAGGGTTCCCCATATAAGAACTATGTAGAACAAACATATCTGCCTCAACAGGCAATGTGTATGGATTGAAATCGTCATCAATATCTTTTCGTATTTTAGCACTCCTTCCAACGATAACTCCCTGAATATCCCTTGCTCCTCTACAAGCCTGGAAAAAAGTAAAATTTTTTTAGTATTTTGTTGTAAAATACTAAAAAATAAAATATTTGGTCTAAACTCTAAAGTGTATTCTAAAGGCGTCCGTATATTTTTTTGGTAACTAGTCAATAATACAAAAAAATGGTTTAATTTAATAATATTTTAGGAAACGTTATTTGGTGACCATTTAAGTATATCTATTTTGGTATCCGTTTAGATTTATTTTGGTAGTAAAATAGGTACTTTTTTGGGTGGTGTTTAAACACAAGCCGTTGTATTTTACGGGACTAATGATTTTGGAAAAATATATGTAGGTAGGTACCTATTCATTTTCAATATATTAATCGCATTCTAATTCATTTAAAGTCTACTCTAAAATCTGCTTATCTAGGTATCTATTTTCTATAAAGAATAGTATCCATACTAATATTATAAATGCGAAAGTAACTCTGTCTGTCTGTCTGTTACTCAATCACGACTAAACTACTGAATCAATTTTCATGAAATTTGGTATGGAGATATTTTGATACCCGAGAAAGGACCATAGGCTACTGTTTATCCCAGGAATATGACGCGATCCCGGAAATTCCACGGGAACGGGAACTATGCGGGTTTTTCTTTGACTGCGCGGGCGAAGCCGCGGGCGGAAACCTAGTACTTAATATATAAAACGATTTGCCGAAATAATATAAGTAGGTACTAGGTAAATGTATACCTATGCGCAACTTTCGATGAACCCAAATCCGATAATTATTTATTTCCTTTATGTACAATTTTATTTAATTAATGCTACCTAATAGATACAATTGAAAAAGAATATAAAAATAAAATGTACTAGTAGGTACTTTTACGTAAAACAACTGTAGGGTCAACTCATCTAATTCTGTGACAAAACAGAATATGAAAAAAAAACAGGTTAAACTTTATAAATTTTATTTTTATTTTTAATAGGAACATTAACCAGTCTTCTATTTATCATATGGAGCAAGTGTAATCTTAACACATATGAATTAACCCAGCGTAAAATGAGCTTAATCAAACCGCGATGACTTGTCTAATTCTGTGACAATCACTATAATTCGGTGATAGTACTTCTCTAATTCTGTTATAACCGAATTATGCGAGTATTTATTATTTTTTAACACAAAAGTAACAAAAAAATAAAATTAATAAAAAATATAACATATTGAAAGTAATAATTGTATTTATTAATCAACGAGAAACTATCAAAAGCGGGGAACAATAAAAAAACAATATTGGACTTTATAAATTGTTTGCTGTGTAGTGTGTACGGACTCATTTTTGACTGCAGAATACTTTGAATTGCGGATGTCAGGGTTATTTCATTATATTTTCTATTTTTATTTTTGTCTTCCTCCATGCTGTCTAAAATAAAAAAAATAACTCACATAATTATGTGATAAAAAAAAATAACGGACTTTTTTAAAATGCTTGAAAGCGATCCTACTTTTTTACCTGAGTCAAAATAAATATTTTCCGACTTAAACTACTAACGTATACGTACAGAAGACAATTATTAATACACGAATTGAAAATAATAAAAGTTTGCTTGGTTAATTCGGTGACACTGTTTTGAGTTGCAATCTTGAGAATCGTTATCTTTTTGAACCCAGGAAATAAGGTATTATGCAAAAACAAATGAAAAATTACTAAAACCTTTGTCGGTATCAACAAATAATATATGCTTTTAACAATTAATTGTCAAAGTATCATGAACCTAAACTCACGTTTTCTATTTAAAATTAATTAAATAATGACAGCACAGTCGCACGCTACCGGTGAAACGTCAAACATGGCGGGCGCAATGACAAATCCCGTGATTGTTACTATTTCACTCGCACGATCTTAACAAAAATTTGCACACGAAAAGAAGCTTTATTACCCTACTATAGGGTTAATTTTAATGTATTGGATTTTACTCCTATAACGCTGTGTAAGAGTCCAAACGTTGTATCTCCGAATTAAGTGAGTCACACAATTAGGTGAGTTTACCCTACCTACGTTTAATTTTTATCCCTCAACCACTGAACGGATTTCGATAAGTTTTGACAAATTGAACATTCTCATTTCAAAAATGTATCTCTTATATAAAATGTGTTGCCATACCTGAATAATCAGCAACTTGGGCTTCGTGATCAATGTAGGCTTATTATGCGTTTTCAATGCATCAATAATGTCAAATTCGGTAAACTGCTGGTCCCTTGCCCGGAGGATACCGTCCCTTGTCCCGTGTGTTAAAACTGCGATCGCCACGCAACCGTAGTCAGTGAAATCACGCCTTTTAACTAGAAACAAAACATAATAATATAACTACAAAACAATTTAAACAAAGTTTAACTTTAAACCAGGGATCTATCACTTTAATAGTTTTCTATGTGAAATACGACAAAACCAGGTTAAAGAGAACCCGCGATTAAAGATAAACCCTGTCTAAAGTTTTTTGTGGTAAGACAGCTATTGTCCAATCGTTGAAGGTAAAAGATCGTGAGGAAAGCACAATATCCAAGAGGTAAAGGTGACCATGAAGCCGAGATGGCTTAGAATCAAAGCAACAGGGCAATACATTCGATAAATCTACGTTAGAATACAAAAACAATTCTAATTATGCGAAAGTAACTCTGTCTGTCTGTATGTTACTCAATCACGCCTAAACTACTGAACCAATTTTCATGAAATTTAGTATGGAGATATTTTGATACCCGAGAAAGGACATAGGCTACTTTTTACCCGTGGACTAGGATAGGTTTTATGCTAACTACTTTTTATCCCGGGAAAATGACGCAATCCCGGAAATCCCACGGGAACGGGAACTATGCGAGTTTTACTTTGACTGCGCGGGCAAAGCCGCGGGCGGAAACCTAGTCACTAATAAAATCTAAACTGGAGCACAAATAAAAATGATACCCGCTTTAAAATTGTTAAAACAGAGAGACTACATAAAAATCCTCAATTTAATAGGGTAATAGAATAGAACATAATCAAATACTTACCTGCGAAAAATATCGATTAGTGAAACAATTGAAATATCTATCCTATCCTATAATACACTGCACAACATTCATCTTTAATTTTAGTTATAAAATTACCTACATTATTAATAATTAAAAATATTTCCCTTCGTAACGATACAGACCCTTATATACCGATTTTATAGGTACGACACAAATACAAAATATTTCATCTATTTACATCATCTACTTTACGCTACATAGAATTAAAAAAACATGCACAAACATCGATAACAAAATACGTACAAGTATCCAACACCTGAAAGATTTCATCCTTCGTATAGTCTTTGTGTTCTTCCACTACAAATCCGAACCTCGAGAACGTATTTTCCAACTCTCTCACATCTTGTTCAGTGCCCAATCTCGGCTTATAACCATAAATATTCTCTTGATTGAATATTATTAGAAGATTCTTCTCGAATTTCTCTAATTCATATGTAGTTGCGTATTTACTTAACGCTCTGTGATTGAAAACGTTGTTATCAATAACTTCTAATTCCAATTCTTCTTCTTCTTCTTTCTCAATCTCTTTTTCTTCATATTCCGGTGGTTTTTTCAAATCAGCATCAATAGCTATATTGTCTTCTTCACTGTCACTTCGGTACACTTTCAATGGTCTGTATATAGGAGCTAAAAATTCGGAGTCGTTCATTTCCACGGGTTTATTCTTAGAAATTAACAAAGTGTACTTGTTTATTGGTATTATAGTAATCTTATCTGGTCGATACCGCATAAAGATTATTGATTATAACTTTATTGTGTGACAGATGTTACGTAGGACGTTAACAATTCCGGTGCAATCTTCGATGATACAGTATTCCTATCTACCTATTATATTGCGTGATTATTTCAAAATAAAAACATTTGAAAGTACAGCACAATCTTTGAAGCGTTTTTATGCTGGCAGGAACTTTTTAAAGACACGTTACTTCTCGGTAGTTTACATATTATAAATATTATTATAAAGACAAACAAATCCAAATCTTCAAACCGATCTGTGAAAGATATTCCTTTACCTATTCAAAAGAGGCATATTATTTTACTCTGTAAAGAAAAGAAAATATATACTTACGCCTTGAAAGAATGACTAGCAATTACACATTGAATAAATTAAGAAACAATTAATTATGTTTTAAATAATTATAGTAGTGCTTATTGAATAATTTAAATAATAAAAATTCTACAGAAAGAAAATCAAAAGGTGGGTTTCGAAATTTGAATTTGAATAGGTTTTTAATATTAATTTTATACGTGTTCCGACAGATAAAAATTTTCTCCTACTAAAATCTAACTTCATATTTTAATAAGGCAAGGAGAAGTGAGAACTTATGTTGAACTTAACTTATATCTATGAAATAAATGAAAATAATGAATAAATAAAGAGACAAGAATTTTCATGTGCATAGAGCACACTGGAGAACTGAGGATGATGGAATATGGAGAATGGATATTATTCATATGAATAGTATGAAAAGACTACTCGTGAAAAAACTTTTCGAAAATTTATTGAATCTACCAAATATACATAAAATATGTACATTTTTCGCGTCGTGTTATAATGCCACGAAAGTCCATTGAATATCAACTCATTAAGTTTTTTTTATAATATTAAAGTTATATTTTATATTGCAACATTTTATTATATTGATAAAAATAGTAACACTACTCGTAAAATGTCATTGTAATCACAGAGTAGTGTATACATATAGACCCAGCAACGTCGATTCATAGAAATCGATTTTTGTTATATCGATACAAAAATCAATATAGATAAATGAAATAAATATTCCACCGAGAAGCTTAAATACCTTATTTATCAAATGTCTCATAAAATAATAAACTTATTATCTAAATTATAATATAAAACAGAGCATATGTGCCGAGCACACGTGTCCGAAGAGAAACAGTTTTGGCAAGATTCAAAGATACTAAAATCGTTGCCTTACTCCATGACGTGACGTTATAGACATAACGCGACCTTGAAATTTTACTCTCAACGCGCTTGGAGAAGTTTCACTTCAAAAAGGGCTTTCATGACTAATTATTAAGATTTAAATTTTAAAACATCGATTATTACACAGAAATTTTTTAACGAGAACTACAATCGAGTGGAGCAAATACCTCTATTCGATAAGTACACTGTGACTATTTTAAATTTTTTTATCGTAGATGGGATGGCGTGATTTTTAGCGTTAAATTTTAATTTTATTTACTGTTTTACACCGGTAAACATTTTAGTTTTTCCCGAATATTTTTCTGAAAATAGTTAGATATCATGTGTTTGAACAAACTACTAAAAAGAGTGTAATTTAGTTTATTTATGGTTGTGATAAAAAAGTGAAAATGTTTAATTACAAATATTTAACTCGAGATCATCTCGAGGGTTTCGACAATTACAAGGTACGTAAATTTATTTGAACTATTTAAATTTTGTTATTTATTACACTATATCAAAACTAAACAATAACAATAACCTATTTGACGCGATCGATTTGCGCAACATAGCATAGAAAATTGATTTAAATAATTAATTAATTTAAATTAATTAATTTAAATAAAACTCTTCTTTTTTTTATTTTTTTTTTATTTAATAAATCACAGAACATTTGAAATTTTTGCGTTCTGTTTTTAAAATTAATTAATTAGGTATTATATGTATATTTTTTTCATACTTTTCGGCTTTCGCTCTATATTAAATTTAATTCATAAATAATTCGCATTAATTTATTAACATTAATTGTACAAACGACATAAACAGACTGTAAACATAACATTTTGAAGTTTATTATTTTGTAAGTATGTATCACTAGAACATACTTGTGGAGATCTTACATTAATTCAAAATCTCATTATTCTCTAAATGTAAAACTAACTTACTCATTTCATTGTATTTTATGTGCAAGTTTTAAATTTAAAGTGTTCATAAAAGAAGAATTATTGGAATATTTGTTCTATAAAGGTTCTAGGATATATTTAATTTTCAAACAGCAATTTTAGCACACTTATCTATTTCCTATGTCATTAAATAAAACGCAACTATATCCTTATTAGATTTTACTGTAAATACAAAAGTGATTTGTTTGTCTTTTCACAATGGAGAGATTCTATGGTATAATTTTTGTATCTGGAGATAGTTAGGAGACGGACAGGCTTCTTTTTACCCCTGTGAAACATCTTGATTCCATTGCATTTTCCTTTGACCATGGAGTGAAGCTGTTTCTGCTCTTTTAAACAGGAAATACTGCACTAATTTCATTTAAATTTGCTCTGTGATAAATGATGTCATAAAAAAGAGAATGTATTTCACATGTCAGAAGTGAAACTTCTTTAACAAGATTCAAAGATCGCCTTCCTCCATGATGTGATATTGCCAAGAGGCAACCTTGAAATTTTAATGCGCCTAAAGGAGTTTCACTTCAAAAATCAGAAGGTAAATGTTATATAACACTTATAATATTTGTTTTCAGTATATGTCAAAGGACACAAGCCCTCTGAGTGTATATGTGATGCACCCGTTTTGGAATAAAGTTGTTGAGGTAAGTAACACTATATTCTTTAATATATTCCAGTCATACAAAAAACTTGCTTTGGCTTCGCCCATATTGACCTGAAAAAAAATAGCCTATGTTACTTAGTAAAGATGTAGCTTTCTACTGGATAAAGATTTTTTTTAATAAGAATACTTTTTGAGTTATTAATTACTAGCTATGTTCTGCGGTTTTACCCGCAGTGCTCTGCGCCTGTTGGTCTTAGCGTGATGATATATAGCCTTCCTTGATAAATGGGCTATCTAACACTGAAAGAATTTTTCAAATCAGAGCAGTAATTCCAAAGATTAACGCGTTCAAACAAACAAACTCTTCAGCATTATAATGTTAGTATAAGTATACAGAAGAACAAATTTCTTGATAATAATAGCGCCTTATGGCCTTTCAAATGTACAAATCTTTTGATAATATTAGTGTAAATGTATGGAGTTGTATTGAAAGCTTTACAACTTCGCTACAAGAAACAGAAATGGAAGATTACAGACAAAAAATTGTTTGCGATGATACCTTATTGATAATTTCCTTAACTTATATATTCGAATGAATCACTACAAATAATTGTGATAAAGATTATTAAATCACGTTCTAACCAAAGCCATCATAATCCTAAAAGTTAAGATACATTTAATTTATCTTTAGTATTGATTTAATTAGAAGTGTCCTAATAATATCTGTGTTATAATAGATTCACAGATAAGACCATAATTATGTGTGACACTGTTTACGCAGTAGTCAATGGCCTTGAATATTATATTATGACATGTCGATTTTATTTCTACTAGTGGAAAAAAATATTGTGACAATGTGATATTATATTATAATCTATGGGCGTATTCAGAAAGAAAGCTTGAAACTTATAAGCGCTTATAAGCGCTTATAAGCGCTTATCGGCGCTTGTCAGCGCTGGTAACCTGCGCAGGAAAATATATGAACATGCGCCTATAAGCGCTGATCGGCGCCGACAAGTTCCGACAAGCTTCAACAATGCTGGTGGCTGCCATATAAAATTTGTTTTGGTCTGCTTCAACCTGCTTCCTTTGTGTAGAACGAACCAGCATTGACAAGCGCCGGTAAGCGCTTACAAGTTTCAAGCTTTCTTTCTGAATACGCCCTATGTCTATAATAATATATAAAGCCACTAGCTTTCCACTCGCGGCTTCGCCCGCGTTTTTAGATAAAACCCCGCATAGTTCCCTTTCCCGTGGGATTTCCGGGATAAAACCTATCCTATCTTCAAAAAATGCTATCACATATGGATATGTACAATGTACATGCTCTTTGTGCCTATAAGGCTATATTATGTATTTAAATACTATGGGTAACGCCGGGGCAGACTACTAGTAAAATTATATTCCTTAAGCTTAACTATCCACTCACCCCTGCAAGAAAATTCGTTCGCCATGGTATATTCTAACTAAGTTACCACAGATTTTGAATAAGCCATCGTTTTTAATCAATCTTCATGTTATTTACTTTAAGGGGGGTTAGGCGGTCAGCGAAAATTCAGCTATTCGGGCCTGAGGTAAGCGGTGAGGGGGTCCGCGTTTAGTATGGAATCAACGTGCTCGAAACTAAAATCGTAAGCGCCATTCACATTTTTATCAAAAAGTGAATGAAAATATTTAGTATTTTTAAATCTAAAACAGTCACGAAATCGAGAAGGTAAATGCCTATGTACTTGTGATTTTATACGAATTATTATCGTAAAATACGGTTGTAATGAGCATTTATATGATATTTTAGAGGTAACTTCAGGAATTTTTTTTATCGAGCAAAAGTTTTCCAATCGTGTTTTGGAAACAGTCATCCCATCACACATACGTTCTGTAATACATATTAGAAATTTCAGTGCGAAAAAACCTCAATATTTTCAATTATAGCTCATAGAAAACAGTCCATTTTTCCGTGTTCACCTACTAAGGGCCCTTAAGCATTGAATACAGAATATATTATAGAGATACTTTTTGTTGATTAAAATTACAATAAAATTATTGTTTACTACCCACATTTATTACCCCAGTAAAAGTTTTTTTTTTTAACTACTGAAGTATAGATGTGTCGAATGTGCATGATTTTTATTTTATTTAATCAATTATTTATTTATTTTCATACAATGTTCCAAACCTTCCAATTTCACTGCTTTTCGAGGAAATATTTCATCAAAGGAGACAATCGCTTTAAAAACGTAATACTACCTACTTATATCCTATCTCTCAGATAACAGTGAAGACAAGACAGATAAAAAAACATTTCCTGAAAAATAAATTTTACAACTATCCATTTAATTGGCTGACCTATTTTCCCAAGTCAATATTTTGCCAACGTTTATACATTACTCGCAAATGATAAGATAATTATTAAACTTAAATAACATTAACCTGTCGGCTGTCACAAACAAGTGATTCGGATACGTTAAATTATTTACATAACCCGTTTTTTATACTGTGTTTAGTTGTTGGCCTTCTGTCGCGAATAGTTCAATCAACTTATATTAGTTACAAACGGAATCTTACTTTACTGATCACTACATACAAATGCACAGTTTAAACAAATTCGCGTCTGTCTGTCCACGATAAACTCAAAAACAACAGCACTGATTTTCATTATGTTTTCACTTATAGCGTGGTCGATGAACAGTTCTTGATATTTAATTTGGTACCATTTAAAGGGTAGTTTCTTACCGGCTCTTCTATGTAACTAGGATATCAGATGATTAACGGTTTTTAAAAAATCTAAGCTCTATCTACCTATGTAGAGAGTGTTCTTGATCTTCCGTCACTTTGGAAAATTCGGTCGTATCCTTTTTTTGTTTGATTTTGATTTGCTTATATACTTACATGTTACATTTCCCCCCTAAGAGTATAAGTAGATACATACATTAAACTAAGCAATTGCGAAATAATTATAATAAATAGCATAAAAAGAACAATTACAAGCATAATAAAGGAAATAGCAATAACAACATATAAGAATACTAGCTTACCGCCCGCGGCTTCGCCCGCTTTCTCTAAAACGATTTGAAATTTAAACTATCCTATCTCTCAAGTTGGATCGAATCTATCTATTTTATTCGAAATCTATTTTATTATAATCGGTTATGTTGTTTAGGAGTCCATTGAAGACAAACATTGTGACACGAGATTTATATATAGGTATTAAGATTTATAGCGATCGCGTGTTAAAACGACATCTATTGCATTATATTTAATCATCTATCTTGGGGCCTGAAATCATGTATCGTTATTTAACTAGCTGAAGCACACGGCTTCGTTCGAAACTAATGCCCATATAAAACATACTTTTATTAATGTGCAAGTATTTCAGACCATATGTTTTGGATAAAAACTGCAAACAATTCATTATATATTATTTTACGATATCTCTAGGTCATAGTTTATCCAGATATTCGCTCTTGTTCGAGTTAGAAATATAAAGATAGATTATTATTGATTATATAAACAATCAAAATGTGTTATTAATTTGATTATTATAATAATCTTTATCATACTCATACTCTTATTATTATAAGTGTTTGTTCTAAGTGTTTATGGGCGGTGGTGACCACTTAGAGCTAGCGCGCAAGAGCAACTTTTGCCTCCGCAACTATTTTGTCTCTCCCATCAACTCCCGCTAGCTAGCTCTTACATAAAAAAAAAAACTAAGCTTCGTAGATTCAGTCCACAGATTACAATATACCTAATACTATACCTACTATTCAGTCTATGAATTAATAAACGAATTTTCTCGAAAAACATGTTTCAATATCCTGTGTTATATTTAACTAAAAATGCCAACTAAAAACACAGTTTCTATAGGCTGGTTCCCATAGCTATAATCTTTTTTTTTTTTGGTTTTATTATGGCCATATAGCGTAGTCTGTGAATTTCCAATGTACATAACGATCAGTAAATAATGCAATGTAATTTAATATTTTGTGGGTGTGCACTATATTTCGATAAAATTACGATTACAATAATTAGAAATGTTTTAAAAAAATAGCCGTATTTTTTTCGTTTTATCTGTCATTGATACGTTTATCGTTTGATACTCGTATGTAGAGTAAATTAGCACTTAGGTCATGTGAAACAATAGCCAAAATCTGATGCAAAATAGGAGGTACAAACACCATGTATGTTATCAATATAAGGCTACCCACACTGCTTATAGTAGTAGTAGTAGAAAAGATACTTGTACAATACTGAAGCTTTACGTATAGTTTAGCATAACCCTAAAGCCTTTAAAAATAAGACTACATTCAAGGTGTGAAATTTTTATTTTAAATAATATTTCATGTACAGGCAAATATGTAAATTATTGTCTGTTGTTTTGCCTTGTCAAAACATCACTGTAATTTTATTCTCATTGTTAAAAATTATTTTAAAATGAACTACATAACGAGTTCCTACGTTTAGAACCAAGTTGACAGCCCTAGATGATTACGTAACTACTGCTCTAACCGGAAAAATCTAATTTAATGAATATAGTAAATGTTAGGTATTAAACTATTTAACCTTTCATATAATATCAATGAAAATTGTCACACACGTGAGTTCCTATAATAAATTAGAAAAGACTTCGGGCTAGAGCATATAAAACTAATCAACTACTGAATTGTAAGGAAATCATTGAAAATGATGTTAAATTTATAATTGGTCCTTCGAGATATTTTACTATCTAGCTTGCATAATTGTGAATTGTCGCCTCACATCACACATGAATGCACATGCAGACATGCTATACTACATTGTAAGCCAATTCATCTTGGTCGTTGTTATACGACTACATAATATGTACGTGCTTTTATTATCTGTAGTATAGAAGAACGTCTTCAAAGACTAGAATCTCCGACTCTCGACTTGGACCAAAATATATTATTAAGAACTTGTTTAAATGTCGAAATACCCTTGATAACGTGATCCTCAATAGGGATCATGTACATGAACATTTTACAACAAATGTTATTTGTCGTAAATGGTTATTGTATGCGATCCCTATTTGAGAGATTAGTTGTTATGAGTCCCATTTCATTCATAAATTTGGTAGGCTACCCATCCGTGCAATAATTGATTTTTCAATTTATCTGCACAGTATAATATATCACCTATGTAATCTATTCTAATCGTTGAAGGAAAACATCGTGAGGAAAATTGAACGTACGACTTGCCGACCCGCACTTGGCCAGTGTGATATATAGGCCTAAAGCTAAACCTTCACAGGAGGCCCGTGACCTGCACTCTGCAGTAATAACAAATATGGCCTGATCGTGATAATACTGTTATCTTAAAAACGTATCATTACGCAATAAAATTCTGAAAATATATCAAACAACAGTGCTTATATAAAATGAACAATAGAACAATATACAAACGATATTATGATCTTGTTAAGGAATCCATATATAGTCGTATTACTTAGCTGGAAATAGTATAAACATGTCCTAGGCAAGTCCTAGGTATAAATAATAAATAAGTTATTGACTAAGGTCAACAGACAACCAGTCTATAAGTAAATAAAATATAAATATAACTTGGTTCAAACGGCCATCTACCTGGGACGAAATATAATTCATAAAAAATATTATGTTTCAATTTACTTGCGAGTACTTTCCCATAAACTTAGATTACAACCCATAAATATTATATTCTGATGTTTCGTGAAACGTAAATTCAAACTTTGCTCAATTTCTTCAATAGTAATTTGTAATTTGTATCCGAAGTCCTGCCATAGTTTTAATAATAGATCGCATTGCATTAAAATTACAAATGAATACACGCTTGCGTATGCGTAGCCTTCAGAAGAAATAAACTATTCTTAAACACTCTGAATCATCCTGTTTTATTCCATAGTAAACAACGAAAAACTACTAAACAGGTTTGAATACAATTTACCACTAGACATAGATCTTTACCAAACAATATGGACTATATTTTTTCCATCTATGTATGTATGTTTGTTGCTCTTTCACATGCGGCTGAAGGGATATTGTTGATACAAGCCACTTATATAGTCTATGTATTAAAATAACACAAGCTATAAACAGAGCGTGTGCGCTGAACACACGTGTCAGAAGTAAAACTTCTTTGGCAAGATTCAAAGATACCAAAATCGTCGCCTTACTCCATGACGTGACGGTATTGCCATGACGCGACCTTGAAATTTTACTTTCAACGTGCTTAAAGAAGTTTCTTTTAAAAATACTTGTTTCACCCCATAACACGACTAGTTCTAATATTATGTTAAATAGATACATACATAATAGTTATTTCTAATTTAATCTTTCCATTTCAGCTAGTACCAAGATGGGTAGCTCCAAACGTCCTAACGTTCGCGGGGTTTCTCCTAACAGTCCTAGACTTTATCCTACTCTCCTACTACGACTATGACTACACAGCGGCGAGTGCTAGAGTCAATGGTACCTCGACTGAACCGTTAAATGGTCATACAGAAGTGATACCACAGTCGCTATGGTATTTGCTGGCTGTGTTCCTGTTTTTAGCTTATACCTTGGGTAAGTTTTACTTTTAAATATACGTGTGTAACAGTGTAAGGATAAAAAATGGTGTGTAGTTATTAAAAATGTAATAAATCCAATTTGAAACATGTTTCACTTAAAAATTGTTCATTGTATAGCTGTTGTATGCACCTATTTAAATTCCAAATTGTGGATACCCCATTTGATAGATTTTGAATGCATAATTCGGCACCAAAGTTTGCATTTTTGTATTAACTTTGGAATATCCAGTCACTCTTACACACCAATTCATAAAGATGACGAAAACTCTCAATTTAAAATGCCATATCAAATACGCTATTTTTTTCCCTAACTGAAAAAAATTGCATCCAACTGCATTTCATCATCACATCTTATCACTATTATCAAATTAATTTAATTTAAAATAATTATACATTTCCAGATGGTATAGACGGCAAGCAAGCCCGCCGTACACAGACCTCAGGTCCTCTAGGTGAACTATTCGACCATGGTCTAGATTCGTATTCAGTATTCTTCATACCGGCTTGCCTTTATTCCATATTTGGCCGGTTGGATTTCTCTATTCCGCCTATAAGGTATGTTTAAGTAAAATAAACAAATGGACTCACAATCTCGCTCAAAAATGTCCTAACCAAAACTATAAGGCACATTCTTCATAATTTTCACACAATAGAGTTTGAACACGAAATAAAGTAGTAATTTCAATGAATGTTTTGAACTAAAATCACAATCACGGTCAAAATGTCCGAACCAAAAGTCTGCCTATGTGTGCATTAGGCAGAGTTTTTTAATGAGTGATACAAAACAGTTTGAAGATTACTGCCACGAAATAAGGTGTTAATTTCAATGAATATTTTATGCAATGCTACTTGGACATTTTTAATAACCTTTCGATAGGGGATGGTGATGACGTCATAATTATGGCGATCCTATTCTTACTTTAAAATTTCAGAAATAAATTAATTTGAATTTCGATAACTATATATTAGTTAATTGAAATATTGAAATAGTACACGGTTCATTTGTTTGTACAATATTACATTTTATAATTAATTTTTCAGAATGTATTACATAATGTGGAATTTACTCCTCAACTTCTATTTAAGTCATTGGGAGAAATACAATACAGGTGTACTGTTTCTACCGTGGGGTTACGATTTTAGTATGTGGGTGAGTATAATAGCATAAAATTCATTTATTTTTAAGTATTTTTTGGTAGTTCCAATTCCAACATTATATTGTAGAAGTGAAAAAATGACCATATAACATTGTACAACTGTAAAAGTGTGAATTTTAATACTACCTGCTCAAGTGTTGTATAAAAAATATTATGACACTCAGAAATGCGTGAAAAACTTAGCTCTCTCATGAATATTTTAAAGTCGATGAAGTTTTTGAGATAATACCTAGGTATGTTACAATTATCTCTTTTACAAAACTATTAATTGGAAATAACATTAAACCATTACTTAATTGTATTTATTTCTTATTATTACTGACAAATGAAATTAATTATATTTATTGAGTTATATATTTCAGGCATCCACCTTCTTCTTTATGTGGACAGGTGTGAAAGGGACAGCATATTACAAGAAGTACATATTTGGCAGTTACACATTGGCCAACGCTTTTGAATGGGTCATATATGGTACGGGGGTTCTCACCAATTTGCCTGTTGCTTTGTATAATATTCAACAGTAAGTAATTATTTTAAGTCATTTGTGACCTTTACAATTCTTTTGTGACCTTTTCATGATAATCTCGAAAAAGTAGACAATAATATGTAAAAGTGAAAAATTTAAGTTTTATAGGTGTGTTCTCGAATAATTTTTTGGCCTTTCCATGCAAAATTCTGAAAAGTTAGCCTATATCTATATAAAAGTAAACAGTGAAATTCTTAGTAAAATCGGTTCAATTGTTTTTGAGATTATCCTCAACACACAGATAGTTTACAACCTATAGACAGACAGAACTATAGATACAGATATAATAACATAAATAACAAATTTAAACTAATTTCCAGATCCTACAAGCTCCGAACAGGCAAGATGCGGTCCCCGCTAGAAGCTATACGACCACTATGGTCGATTCTGGGCATTTTTATTGTATCTAGCTTTTGGGTACATAAAACTTCATTGGTCGATAATGACCCTAGAATGGTGTTCTTGTTAATTGGAACCTTGTTTAGTAATGTTGCTGTAAGTATTATTATATATTTTCAAAATTTCACATACTAAGTATAACTAAGTTTTTTTATAGCGAGTTTCTGAATCGAAAATTAATTCAATAAAGGTTTGTGAGAGCTTATGTCACATGTAGAAAATGTTTAAGCAGTATTTAAGTATTGTTTGAGACATTCTTAATGTTATGCTCAATTTAGAAACTAGCTGTTATTCATGTAATGGGCCCTCTTCACAGTTGGCAGCGTCGGGCGATTTGAGGCAAGCAGGATAGTGTAGAGAGCCTAAATTTCTACGATCGGCCGTCATTGTACATGTTTATTCATAAAAATGCGGCAAATATTGACGATCATTTGTTGGGCCATCGCTGTCGATTGTGAAGAGGGTCCATAAACTTGATCTTATTAAAATAAATACATTGCTAAATAAATATATTGCTGGTTAACTCTATTTGATTTATAATTTATATTTATTCCAGTGTCGACTGATAGTCAGTCAAATGAGCAACCAGCGCTGCGACTCCACCAACTGGCTGATATACCCGCTGATTATCAGCGCTGTGACCTCGCTGATATTCCCGAGATATGAACCCACTGTCTTTTACGCTGTGACTTCGTTTGTGGTGGCTGCCCATGTGCATTATGGCGCTTGTGTGGTAAGTTTTATGAAAAAATCGTAAAGAATACCTATAGGCTTTTCTATGGAAAAATCGATCAAAAAAATGTAGATACTGCAAGTTTAAACATTTACAACAAAAATATGGTCGATACAGACATGTTTATGGATATCTCACCAAAAATGGCAAACTCTAATGGACTATATTTGTTCATAAAAGATTCACACTAGTATTGCAAAAGCATAACATAATAAAAAGAAATAATTAACTATGTTGATTTTTATAACTAAAGAACTACTTCTATGAAAATGTAGTTATTAATATATTAAATTTTGTTATAATAAAAAGTGTACGTGTTCCCAAATGGGGTAAGGGGCAGATGCATTATATGTACAAACATCTGTTTCACTGATCGATTTTCTTTAGGGACAAGTCAATCAACCTTCTGACGCCACTGTTCCAAGGAGGCGGTTATCATGATGGTTAAGAAATACTTCCATTTCAAATAGATTATTTTTACTAAGAAATTATAATATGTCGATCATACAGATAGTTTATCTACATAAATATTAAAAATTAATAATTTTCCAGGTACGACAAATGTGCGACCACTTCAGAATAAGCTGTTTCCACATAAAACAGCGCGCAGATTGACTCTTAGATGACAATGTGTGCTAGAAACATAACATTTACAACAAATAATCATTCCAATTTCCAATACATTGAAAATCTTAATATGAGAATATAACATTTACTTGTATGACGTTAAAAGGTCGTCAAAAGTATCAGAGCGGCGTTGTGTAAATCATTCATTGAAATTAGCATCTTATTTTGTGGCAGTAATGTTCAATCTATGTGCTCATAAGAAAACTCTGCCTTGTAGACGCGTAGGCAGAGTTTTGCTTCAGACAAATTTTGAGCAAGATTATGAGTTTTGTGTTTCTTGATAAGTATGCTCAATTTCACAAACTCTGGATAGGTTCTGCCAGTCGGGTTAAGGATTTAAATACACGTTGACCATCTAATATTTTAATATATATTATAAAGGCGAAAGTTTGTAAGTATGGATGTATGGATGTTTGTTACTCTTTCACGTAAAAACTACTGAACCGATTACAATGAAATTTAGCACATATATAGAGGGTAACTTGGATTAACACATAGGATAGTTTTTATCCCGGAAATCCCACGGGAACGGGAACTATGCGGGTTTTCCTTTGCAAACGCGGGCGAAGCCGCGGGCGGAAATCTAGTCTACAATATACTTAAAAATGATTTTATGTATAAAAAAATTGATATATCTTCATTTATGATGAATGAGTATAATTACTAATGTCTTATGTCTTGCAAAACCAATGTAGCTATTACAACTAGATTTCCTTTAACACATATTTAATCACTCACAAAGTAATCCCATATTATGATTTTTAATGTATAATCAAAAAGTATCATACCAATTCAATACTTTAAAAGACCACTAAAATATCAATATTCCAAATTTTAATGTTATGTTTATAAAGATAGTGTACACTATTTTCGGTATTATTTTGTAAATTTATGCATCTGTACACATCTTTATTTCAAGGGCTCATAGCACGCATTGTCTTTATTTAGTACATTTTAATTTTAAGCTAATTATTTTATTTGTATATTTTATATTTATTTTACACTTTGACCAAATTGGAACACTTATTTTCACTAAGTTAACTTTTTTAAACTACTAAGTTACTTTTATTTAGTAAACTTAACTACTATAAGTTACACATGAATATAACTTAGCACTTCAATAATTATTATTATTCTGTTTTGAGTGAAATTATTAAATTATTATTTTTTTGTTGTATTTTGTGAACATTCTTAATTTATAAATCATTTTTCATACTTATTATTTATAGATTGTTTACTAAATACCTCATTAAGATTAAACCTATTTTAATATCAATTTTAAGTTTCACAGTTTATCTTCAAATTCTCAGATTTAACTTAATTTTAAGAAACATCAGACTTTTTAATCATCAATTGAGAGATATTGGCTTTAACGTGTTAAAATTTCCATGAAACCCATTACAGTGCCACAAACTTAACTGACCCAGTGACGGTGTCACTGATGACGATTTTAGTGCCGCTAAATAGTATTTCCCCGAATGCAAGGGTAAAAATAATGTCATTGCCAATGGTGTAAATTAACATTAATAAGTAACTTTTTATTTATACAAAATATTCCGTATGAATTCTGTGAAAATGTGACATTTTTGGCACGTAGTTCCAGTTTTTGCCACCGGGTCAGTTAAGTCTGGGCACTGTAAAATAAATTATGTTTAATCTGACAATTTGAAAGCTTCTTAAATGAAATCGAACATTATTTTAATAAATACTCACATTATTTTTTATATTTATTATTATTTAACGTTCAATGTGCACTAAAAATATTTAAGCAACATGTGTGATTATAATATTATATGCCATAAATGCTCTTGTATATAAAGGAAGCATAATTATTGGCAACTATGTATATAAATTTCCCCGAAAATAATTGACTAATACAAAAGAAAAACAATAAATTATGAGAGAAAAATTCTAAATACATTAATAAGCAAGCGTGTGCCGAGCACACGTGTCAGAAGTGAAACTTTGGCAAGAATCAAAAATATCAAAATCGCCTTGCTCCAGGACGTGACGGTATTGCCATGATGCGTGAAATTTTACTCTCAACGCGCCTAAAGAAGTTTCACTTTAAAGGAACAAAAAAAACGCAGTATGTAACTTAGATAGCCGTTCTAATTATAGCATTTAGCATTTAGACTAGCCATTACATAGATAGCCTGTTCTAAGAATTTAGCCTCAGTGCTTTTGCACGCATAAGTATTATTCATATTAAATCATTATTTTCGTACACTTTATAAAATTAGTTATTTTAAGTAGTAAAATAACTCTGTTTAACCAATTAACCATAGATAAATATAGCATCCAATTTGCATGACATGTAAATTTGATACATTTCAAATATTCAGAATCTCAAATATTATATTGAGTTAGACCTGTGTAGTTCTAAATAAAAAATAGGTACCTTAACCTACAATCTACTAGACATACCATCAACCAATGATATTAAAAATAAAAAAGAGTGTGTGTACATAAGGTACACGCGTTAGAAGTTATACTTCTTTGGCGTATGGAAAAAACAACTTGAACATAGTTAGCAATTTTCGTACCACCTAGAACTAACTTCATTCTGTTAAATTTAGGTGTCGGTGTGCGCGCGCATCGTAAAAATTCTCTCTCATCATTTTTCTCCATCGCGCCAAAAGAAGTATAACTTCAAAAAGTGAAGACAGGATTAGCGCTCCTGCAGAAACACGTAAATGCATATGAGGTTAATTAGCCCCATTTACTTCGGTTGTCTTTTTTTTCGCTCACAATAATTGAATATGCCATCTTACGTTGATACTTAGGTATCAATTGTGTGTGAGTATGCCGTTTTTCAACCTTTTTACTTATAATATCAATTCTGTTAACTCGATACATTAATTAATATAAATAATAACAATACTAGATTTGATCAAACTGCATGTCATGCAAACTGGACGGAACAATCATTCAAATATTCCATCTATGTAAAAAAAAATTGTAAACAGTTCTTCCTAATATGCCTTCATAGTCTAATGTAGGTAGAAGATTGATCACCAATAACTTTATAAGTATGTAAAGATTATTTTTGTTTCTAAACTACAAAAAAGGTAAGCAAGTATGATACAGTTTTAAAAGATAAATAAAAAATATCGTGTGTGCCGCGCACTTGTGTAAGAAGTGAAACTTCTTTGACAAGATTAAAAAATACATCGTCGCCTTACTCCACGACGCGAACTTGCAATTTTTGTCTCTAAGGGCCTAAAGAAGTTTCACTTCAAAAATATAGTTTAAAACCAACTAAAAACACACTTACATAAGATAAACTCATTAAATTATTGTATTGTCACACATCCTTGATAAGTGTACCAATTTTGAATTAAATCTGACCATTTAAAGTGGGTCAAAATCTAGTCCTAAAGGGGTCGGTTACATAGATATTATACAGGTGAACCTAATAGATGTCAAAATGTGCAAATCATGTGTTTTTTTCTATACAGAATAAAAAACATGCATTTTAAAACAGATAAGATAGATCTAAGATATTGATCTATATTTTTAACATGATAAATTGTGGAAAATCTTTTTTATTTTATAAATAATAATTCATGTTTTCTATCTACACAACATCCACTGGTCTGTATTGTATTATACTTGCTTAAAACTGTAATAAAAATATAAAATAGACAAAAAGGTTGTAAATCATGGCATCAATTAAATAAATAATTAAACTATAATAAAAATTATAATCTTAAAAAAAAACTGATGGTGCTTTGATATACAACTCAAATGTTCCAAGTTACCTAACTAGGGTATCTAAGTTATGAAACATAGTCTGTTGCTACTTGCTTCCAAAATCTCACTCTTTTGGGCCAATCATTGGACACAGCTTAGCAACACATTGTATTTTTGTGAGAAAATAAAACTATTCAGTCAATGTTATGTTGTTTTATTACCCAAGTCATGTTAAATTATATTTTAACTAGTATACAAATTATTTAAGAGAACCTTAATAAACATAATCTATATTTTTACAACCAGTGAACAGTCTATATTTAAGTACTAGCTTTCCGCCTGCAGCTTCGCCCGCGTTTTCAAAGAAAAACCCGCATAGTTCCCGTTCCCGTGGGATTTCCGGGATAAAACCTAGCCTATGTTACTCGTGGATAATGTAGCTTTCGAATGGTGAAAGAATTTTTAAAATCGGTCCAGTAGTTTATGAGCCTATTCATTACAATCAAACAAACAAAGTTTTCCTCTTTATAATATTAGTGTAGATATAATGTTCACTCTATAACATGATTTAAAAAAAATATATTTTGTTTGAATAAAATAATACATAAAAATTACTTGTCCTCCTAAATAATTTCCTAATTTCTATTCACTAACAAGAAAATGCAATGGATAAAAATATATTAACAATATCTATAATATAAATTACAATAATTAAGCAAAAATATTTCAAGTTTGTTATGAATATGGTAATTTAAAATAATAAATAATTGTTGTGCAAAACATATTTATATATTTATCTAACATTACAAATTTCTTATTTAATATCGTATTTTCTGATATACCTTCAAGCAAGGATTATTTCGTTCCGCATTCGGATTTTAAAGACGATTCATAGTGATAAGATGTTATGGTCTGTGTAATAGGAAAATGGATTAGTTATGAATATGGTAATTCATATTAATAAATTAATGTTGTGTGAAACATAATATTTCTATGTATATGTATGTATTTATATAACAGATCTCACATTACAAAACCATAGTGTGCAAATTGTTTACATAAATTAAAAAAGAATAAGAGGTACTATGGTTATTTAAAACTGTTTCAATATAATCATTCATTATTGCAAATTGCAATTGTATGAACAATTGTATTGAAAATCTGATCAATAATCAACCCAGTTTTTATTACAACTATTGCCCATATAATTAACAAAACTGCAATATTCCTGCTTAATTCCTTATATATTCCTTTCAAATATTTACAGCTCTTATACTAAAGTGTAAATTAGGTAAAGTAGACCTTCTTCAAATACTCCTGTTTGATGCTTTCTCTCTCAGATACTTCCGGCAAGTATGGAGTTAGACCTTTAGCCTTCCTGTCTTTATATACTTTTCCCTGAAACAATTGAATACTCTATTAGAATAATTCAGTAGAATAAATCTTGTTCTAAAACAAATTTATACAGGTTTGAAGTTAAATTTCTTCATAACCACTCTTCTTAGTAAAACTATAATAAATATAGTTAAATAAACATGCTTTTTAACTTAGAAATTATTATTCTATACTAATATTATAAAGCTGAAGAGTTTGTTTGTTTGAAGGTGCTAATCTCAAGAAATACTGGTCCGATTTGAAAAATGGGGATGGAATGGAAAAGTGTTGTATAGCACATTTATCGAGGAAGGCAAGGCTATATCCGTACAAGGCGTGAATAGGTTGATAACTCGACTTGTATGAATTTTTTTTTAATTGAAAATTGGCATCTGGATCACTTGCTTTATATGGTGAATAAATGACTAAGTCGACAGGTCCGCTTTTAACGCACACACCCAACTTGTGAATTTTTGAACAACTCTCTACTAATGAGTAATAATATGACATCTGAAGATATCAAAAATTTATTTGATGAATAATTGAATAACTGAATATGTAAAGTTAAGCCTGCCATTTATTTAATGAAACTAACAAAATAACTCGAGATATTTAATTAATCTCGCTACCCATATTTGCGTGTTCAGTAGTACAAATCGAGTTGTCAACTTATTACCGCATCAATAGAGCGATATATTATCTGACAAGTAAACCTATTAGTGCAGTCATTTTAGGAAGTTCACCTCAGAATTCGAGATACCCAGCTGTACGTCTATATATACTTGTATATTAACACCCTAAAAGTTGTCTCAAAACCTACAGATTTAATACACACTTACAACCTGGTAGGGTGTAAGTGTGTATTAAATTTCAAGGTCACAAAAATCGTTTTTTTTGGAAATATCTCATTTCCTATGGGTTTTTTGTTATTTGTATTTATTTTCAATATTGTAGAATAGAAAATTCTCTACAAATTTTGTTTGAAAATTTTTTTTATACGATGAACCGTTTTCGAGTTAGAGGGCGGTCACAGCATCATTTCAGATCAACCGGAACTATCAATGATTATAAATATTTGTCAATTTTTCTTAACTATTATATGTATTATATTTTATCATGTTTTTCCTAACTTATCCACTTTTTATTCAGTATTAATTTATTTAACACTTACCTGCCCATGTACCTAATTGCAGAATTGTTAATGAAAATATAGGAATTTATACAGGGTTACCGGGAAAGTCGTACAGAATATTGAAGGAGGTCATTTCTGATCGAATTGGTCCCATAATATGGTATCCGAAACCTAACCGTTATGGAGATATTGAATTTTAAAGATATATCATAAAAATCTTTTTCTTTTGGCTTTTCTATCACTTTTTTTGGATTGGAGCTACTAGGGCCCGGTTTATTTATGTTTTCAATTAGAAGACATGCCAATTAATAAAAATGACCAACAAAAACCGAACCTTTTACTAACAGCTTCATAAAACTGCTCGACAACAGTTGAAATTAAAGGATTTCCACTAATTGTTTATAATTTTGAAGTCCTTTTATAAAAAAAAAATGTATGGCACTTATCCTGCAAGTAATTTTATAAACTTTTACGTTTTTTTAGCTATTCAAAAAGGTATAACACTTGCTATTAAATAGGCCAAACATTGACAAAATAACAGTTAAGTAAGCCAAGACGAGTCAAAATTTGGATGGGATTAAAATGGGACCAATTCGATCAGAAATGACCTGAATAATAACGTCCTTCAATATTCTGTACGACTTTCCCGGTAACCCTGTATTTAAATTTTAACCTTATTAATATTAATAACTTCTTACATGATGAAAAAAAAACAAATTACGAATTAATCTTTTTATTAAGAAATATCATTTATTTTTATTGAAAGTAAAAAATGGAATAAAGGGTACAAAAACTACAATTTATAATTTTAATTATCTTCTTCCTCTTCATCGTCATCTTCTGGCTGCTGGTAAATTTCAAACTGGTCTTCATTATCGTCTTCAACGACATTTGCCTCAAGTTCTTCCATGATTTCGGAGTCAAAGGTTCCATCTTCGTTAATGTCGCTCTGATATGGTAGAGCATTGAGACAAGCTTGCCCATTACATTGGCCACAAGCTAAAGAGCATTGCAAGCCCGCTTTCCTGCATCCGCATCGCGAACCACAACCACTCTTGCAGTTGCAGAAAATTGCATTTTCGACCGGAGGCACCGGTTGACCTGAAATGATGCTGTGACCGCGCGCTCTCCGCCCTCTATCTCAAAAACGGTTCACCGTATAAAAAAATTTTTCAAACAAAATTTGTAGAGAATTTTCTATTCTACAATATTGATAATAAATACGAATAGCAAAAAACCCATAGGAAATGAGATATTTCCGAAGAAAGCGCGATACAACCGATTTTTGCGACGGTGAATACATTGACAAGTCGTCGGTGAACGACTTGATATGTCTGTTTTTGTTATGATAAAAATCAAAATAATTAAATTCTATGTAATAATCTGAAACGTCGATTCTTATAAAATATAATGCAATGAAAAAAAACAAAAATACAAAAAAAATGGATTTACCAATAAAAAAGTAAACTTCAAAAGGCTGCCCTGTAAAGTATGCATTTTCGACTTGTCAACCTATTCACGCCATGTACGGATATATCATCACGCTAAGACCAACAGAAGAGGAGCCACACGGGTGAAACCACGGAGCGCAGCTAGTCCTTGATAAGTGTACAAAGTTTGAATTGAATCTGTCTGTTTAAAATGGATCAAAATTGAGTGTAAAGAAGTTGGTTACATACAAACATACAGATGAATGAAGCTAATAAAAGTGTGTTTTATATTCCTTAAAAATTCACTGGACCATCATAACATACTTTAGACTTTGGCATATTGTTTATGAAGTGCAGTTTATTATTTTTAATAACAATTAAATAGCTCATAATTTTACCATATGATAGATCGATTCATATCCTAGATTGTCAACTAAACAAAGAACATTCAGGAGACTGTTGATGTTAAGGTTTAAAATTACTAAATTTAAAATATTTCTCTTACCCAGAACTTTTTACACGTATTATAATTGTCGAAGTGTAATTCACACTTTTCTTGATTAAATCCATTTTTATTCAAACAACTATACGACTGTTCTTGTTCCTGAAAATAAAATGTTATGCAATTTCTTTTTTGTGTATTTTTTTTTTTTAATTTACCCCTATTTCTGATAAATACCTTCAAGCAAGGATTATTTCGTTCCGCATTCGGATTTTTAAGACGATTCATAGTGATGTAAGATGTTGTAATCTGTGTAATAGGAAAAGGGATTTTAATTTATAAATTTATGTGTGTACAATTTTTTTTCTATTTTCATGATTTTAGTGTGAACTGTCAACTGTCAAAGTCAACTTGATGTCTTGAAATTGGCATTTGAATTTTGAATTGCCATTTCATAAAAAAAGTTTCATCAGTGTTGCCTTTACTTAGGTATTTATCAAGAACTCAAGAAGGTACATCTACAGAATCTAGATAAACATAGGGCGAACTGAGTGACGAAGCGTGGGACGAACTCCCACAAGATGGACAGACGATCTGGTCCGAGTGGTAGGGAGCCGCTGGATGCAGGCCGCCGGTGATCGGTCGTACTGGAAATCCTTGAGGGAGGCCTTTGTCGAGCAGTGGATGTCCCACGGCTGAAACGACGACGACAGCGACGATTTAATACATTATTGATGTCTGTGTATTTAGCTAAGTAAATACCACACGTGCGTGTATCACCGTTGACCACCGTTGGAGTTTGGATATGGCTATTTAAAGCAATTCCAACTTCTGAAACAACTTTGAACTTAAACCATTTTTGACAAAAAGGGTAATTTTTCAATAATTTCAAAGAATATTATAGATAATTTGCTTATAAAAACTACAAGATAACTTTATTAATTATTATATAAGTTGCAGTTATTCACTTGTTGCTAAGACTTGTTGTTTATATACGTTTGGTTTCGTTGAAGTAAGTGGTTGAAGTATTATGAAAGAATACCTACATAATATACCTAATAATAGGAATTAGGAACTGCTTAAAAAGGCTTAAAATATCCTGGGAATTATTACACCATTGTGGACAGTGGGTCTCTGTGCCCTGTGGTGGATCACCGATCATCCAAGGCCATGATGCGACAAGTCAGCTGACTAGTTAATTATTATCTATAAATGATTTATTAGTACAGTATATAGCATAGTTGAGAGGAAGTCATTGCATAATTTCATATAGAAATTCTCACAGCATGTAGAAGCAGTTCTATGATGTGTGGATGTGTTAGAATAATTATATTTAAATACGATAATTCATAAAGATTATTGATTAATTTCTGTAAACGTCAGATAATGAAAGCGTAAAAAGAAACATGTATTTGTTTTCATTGTAAATTTCAGTTAACTGTCATTTATAAATAATTTTAGCCAATGGAATGCAATATGTGCTTTGTAAACTATCTTGTCATTGGTTCATTATTACTAATGCCTTAAATATTTTATAATAGAAAATCAACTTCACAAATTACAATTTACGACGCGAGTGTCGATTCAACATTCTCGTTTGTTTAAAAATTTTTGATATTTTACAATGTTTTTTCACGTAACAAGTGCCTAAATATTTTGAAACGTTTATTGTGTTAGTGTAAGTGTTAAATGCTTTCGAGATGTCTAAAAACAAAATCGCCGCTAGGATCGACAGCCAGAGTGTGGAAGTCAAAACTAAAGTAAGTTATAATTTCTAATTTCTTTCCATATACGACAATCTTGTGAGAGTAAATCTGTTTACTTTAGATAATATATCGCATACTTTGTTCAAGCTGAGGTCTTTGCGTTCCTTTTTTGAAAGTACTTATGTTCTTTTAAAGGAACAAAGATTCTTGATTATAATTCACAATAATGATATATAATACAATGTTAGCTTGCCTTTAATGATTCTGTAATCATTAACTACGTATAATACATGCAATAATGCTCATCATTGTACATAAAACAACAGTTTTGAAAACTGCGATAAATATTTGTGACAAATTGCTTAAAAAATACTATCATTACTGTCTCTATAGTTTTTAACCAAGGAATTCTTTCTAGTTCGATGCGGAGTTCCGAAGATTTTCACTAAATAAATCGGAAAAGTTAAAATATGATGATTTCAAGGCGTTAATTGAGAAACTACACAGGTTACACGATGTGGCCTTTCTTATCAGCTACACAGACCCCAGAGATGGTGATTTGCTGCCAATTAACAATGATGATAACTTAGCTAGAGCTTTACTGACAGCCAGGCCGCTGTTAAGGGTTATAATTCAAAGGAAAGGTGAGTTACTTATTTGTTATCCTCGAGTTAATATACTTGTAAGTTTTACTAGCTATACATTAGTGTATATATACAACTAAGAGGTAAAAATGTGATATCCATACTTATAGACATAATACACATAACTTTTTATTTTATAGCCTTTGTTTATAGTACCTTACTCAGTAATTACGCTATTCATTTAACCAGTAAGGTTTTTTTTTAATCTCCTTTAAACCTGCGATCTGCCTTATTGGGCATTTAGCTGGTGATTAGTAGTGTTATTGTTTGCATGCATGGCAAACGCCCAGTGGAATATCCATAATATATTATCCACTAGCTGTTCAGTTTTACCCGCATCGCTCCACTCCTATTGGTCCTAGCATGATGATATTAAGCCTATATTTATAGCCTTCCACAATAAATGGGCTATCTAACACTAAAAGAATTTTGCAAATCGGATCAGTTGTTCTTGAGATTAGCATGTTCAAACAAACAAACAAACTTCAGCTTTTTAATATTAGTATAGATAGAAAGGTGTTTTAGTACCTTCTTACCAGGTAGCCCAATAGCGTTGCCTTTGAATTAAATTAGTAAAAGTCCATTATTTTTAAATATTAATTTAAAAACTTGTAAACTAGTTGCTCAAATGCCTCTTTTCTGGCTGTTTAACATATATGTATACCATTTAAATTTGTAATCCAAAGCTATTAAAGAAAATAAAGTAGGCTGCCATTAACAATTTCACTAATACATTTTAATTGCATTACCAAATTAAGCACTCCCAAAAGAAAGTTATAAGTAGGGCATTGGTTAAAAACTGTATCTATATGAATACAAAAAAGTGAAGCCCGTGTCCCCAAATGGGTTAAGGGGCAGATGTATTATGCATACTTACATCTGTTTCACTGATCGATTTTCTTTAGGGACAATTAGGTGATCGGCCGTCTGTGTCCTGCCAGACCGAGACATTTTTTTTTCTTCGTCTCCACCGGGAATCGAACCCAGGACCCCTCGGTTCTACGCTCACGCGTCAACCACTGTACCAAGGTGGAGGTCATAAGATATCATGATAAAGAACAATTAATTTATTTCCATTGAACGCCTTAAGCCTGTCCCAGACAGACGCGGCCTGCGGTGGCGATCTGCTGTTGCCTTTTTGCTTGACCGTGATAACAATATACTGCCGCGGCCGCGGTGGCGGTCATTCTAACCTACAGCGGCACATTAGCTCTCGAGTCTCACCTGCAAGTGGACGTTAGTAATGGCCAATCGTACGAAGTTTTATTGCTTTTATTGCCCATATTTTGTTTTTAATTCTGTTGTTTTTTTAGTCTTTATTTATTTGGTCAACCAACATTTGTTTACAATGATTCTTTAATATATAGTTCAGGATACATCGCCCATTTTTGCAAGTGACTACTATCAAGCTAATTTTCCGTTTGTAGCTTTATTTTGATGAGACGCCCAATAATTTCGTGTACGAAAGTCTCGATTGTGGTAGCTAACAGAGATAACAAGGATAAAAATTTTTGATTTGATGGTTCTCAAATATTTATTACTAACTGAATGAATTTTTTTTTGTTCAATCTCAACATAATTACCTAAATTATTCGAAAAAATATTTGTCCTACAAAATCTATGGTTTGTTCAAAGAGTCCCCCTTTCCAAAGTGTATCGATAACGAGGTCATCATAAATGATTACTAACAAGCTGATTTGTTTGTTTTCACTTAATTAATGTTTATATAATTCAACAGACATATTGTCCTATAAATTGCGTAATAAATATTTGAGAACCATCAAATCAAAATTTTTTATCCTTGTTATTTATCTCTGTTAGCTACCACAATCGAGAGTTTCGTACACGAAATTATTCGGTGTCTCATCAAAATAAAGCTACAAACGGAAAATCAGCTTGATAGTAGTCACTTGCAAAAATGGGGGATGTATCCTGAACTAATAATTATTATATAACATATAGTTCTTGCGATAAAGTAACAAATAATTAGAGGTTAACACAGCATGCGCCAATTTTACAGAGCTATTTCTTAAGAGTACGTAAGAGTAGTAAGTCTTTATGTGATGTATCATACAAAACTGGGTAATTTTTGCACTGTTTGAATAAACAACTCAGTGTTTATAGGTGTCGTGGTCATATCGTAGATTTGATCATTTCATGATATGAGTGGCCATTTCACGAAATGGTCGCATATCGTGAAATGGCCAACATAGTTTGATCAGATCGTTAAATCGTCAACGTTTCACGATTTGGTCATCCACATTTGGCCAGATCGTATAAAATATAAAGAGTCCATAAAATATTAAAAAATTTCAGAATAACTATATTCTAAAAACTTGTTTAATGTCATTTAAGTTAGTGCCGCGGCAGCGGCCGGCGAATGCCAGAAGCGAATCGTTTTTGCAATAGAAAACAATTAGGTTAGGTTAGGTTACACTTTGATAAACAACGCACGAGCGGAGCGAGCAAAGCGAGCGTGCCGCGGCAGCGGCCGGCGAGTGCCAGAAGCGGATCGCTTTTTAAAAAACAAACAATTATAATAATATAGTAGTAGTTTCTTAAATTATTTTATTTAAGTCGCATTTTTTCTTAAATACATATAAGATATCCACATTTTCCATAGTACTCGTACCTCTTCGTCGTAAATTCTTTGCTATGACTTTCTTCATAATATTGTTATTAAACGAATTATGAAGTTTTTATCTGCGAATAAATTAATTTTCGCCAGCGGCCGCCATCTTATCACATAAACACAGAGCTTACAGCGCCTCTACCAACGATTAATGTAACTATTTTACGATATGATCAAATAATTTTGGTCATTTCATGAAAAAACCGTGCGTTAATTGGCCATATCGTGAAACGATTTCTTATCATTGATCTGCCCAAACCACATCATGATGTGGCCAAACTAAATTGGCCATTTCACGATATGCGACCATTTCGTGAAATGGCCACTCATATCATGAAATGATCAAATCTACGATATGACCACGACATAGGCATAATTTCACGCGGTACACGCGGCCTGTTGCAAAAATTTACAACTGATCGCGTAATGACCGCCTCATGTCCGCGCGCTCATTCACACAGAAGCGGTGGCGGAGAGGGCGGGGCTTGCGGCCGCGGTAAGCCGCGCTGTGACCGCGTCCAGGCCGCGTCTGTCTATGTCGTTCCTAGAACTTTCAAGTCATCCAACTGATCGCCACCGCCACCGCCACCGCAGGCCGCGTCTGTCTGGGACACGCTTTAAGCCTGTCCCAGACAGACGCGGCCTGCGGTGGCGATCTGCTGTTGCCTTCTTGCTTGACCGTGATAACAATATACTGCCGCGGCCGCGGTGGCGGTCATTCTAACCTACAGCGGCACATTAGCTCTCGAGTCTCACCTGCGAGTGGACGTTAGTAATGGCCAATCGTACGAAGTTTTATTGCTTTTATTGCCCATATTTTGTTTTTAATTCTGTTGTTTTTTTAGTATTTATTTATTTATTTATTTGGTCAACCAACATTTGTTTAAAATGATTCTTTAATATAATTACATATTATATAACATATAGTTCTTGCGATAAAGTAACAAATAATTAGAGGTTAACACAGCATGCGCCAACATACAGAGCTATTTCTTAAGAGTACGTAAGAGTAGTAAGTCTTTATGTGATGTATCATACAAAACTGGGTAATTTTGCACTGTTTGAATAAACAACTCAGTGTTTATAGGCATAATTTCACGCGGTACACGCGGCCTGTTGCAAAAATTTACAACTGATCGCGTAATGACCTCCTCATGTCCGCGCGCTCATTCACACAGAAGCGGTGGCGGACAGGGCGGGGCTTGCGGCCGCGGTAAGCCGCGCTGTGACCGCGTCCAGGCCGCGTGTGTCTATGTCGTTCCTAGAACTTTCAAGTCATCCAACTGACCGCCACCGCCACCGCCACCGCAGGCCGCGTCTGTCTGGGACACGCTTTAATCACATGAATGATTGAATCAATTGGGTGTCAAGGTTGTCAAGAATGGATACAATTTTCAGCTTTAATAACTTATAATCTCAATGATGAACTTGAAAGCTGAATTCTATCAGTAAATCTAGATATAACTTTAAGGTCGTAAAGCAGCCTTTGGGCTCAATTTAATTTAAGCCTATACTAGCTTTGCATGTGATTTTGTTCGCATGGTAGAATGACGTAGTTGATCCCATAGTTTTTTCATTGATGCTCCACTTGCATAGGTAGTAGAATGATGTTATAGGCTTATAGCTTTATCAATAAAGAGGTTATGGTTAGGTTTTATTTATTTATGTATCAAAACAAATTGTTAACCTGTATAAAAGGTGATATATGCAATTTCGTGTGATCTCTTTTTTTTTCTGTGGGAAAAAGACAGATATGGGTTGGTATATACATATGGGTTGTCTAGCACCATCATTTTTCCACATTGGAATTAGTACTGCTTTAAGATGACACGGTAACCCCATCCTATTGTTCATAATGTGAACTGTGTGTGTGTGTGAACCGTGTGCTTAACTCCAGAAGGTTATATAGCCTATAACCTTCTGGAGTTAAGCAAGATAATATATAGCCTATATTACTCGTGGATATTGTAGATTTCGAATGGTGAAAGTCGGTCCAGTAGTTTATGAGCCTATTCATTACAATCAAACAAACAAACAAACTCTTCAGCTTTATAATATTATCTATACTAATATTATAAAGCTGAAGAGTTTGTTTGTATGTTAGTTTTTATGTTTGTTTGTTTGAACGCGCTAATCTCAGGTCCGATTTGAAAAATTCTTTCGGTGTTAGATAGCCCATCTATCGAGGAAGGCTATAAGCTATATTATATCATCACGCTAAGACCACCAGGAGTCGATCACTGCCGGTAAAACCGCAGGGCACAGCGAGTTATAGATACGTATTACGTGGTCATGGTACATGCGCTCAAATGATGTGCACTCAGAATGGAGTCGCCGAAGCGTGGCGTACGTTTCATTATGACTGAGACTGAGCTTTATTATTTAGAATTTGGATGGATTTATCTAGAATAATTAGACGAAAGTACGAATTAAAAATGTTAAAAACGAAATCATTGTTTTCGTTAGTTAAATAAAATAAAACAGTTAAAAGTATACAAAGAAAATTTTTATACGATTTTTATTCTGAATATTTACTTTTAATTGTATTTTTTATTAAATTGTTATTAAATTAATAAAAACACAAATTTAAGATACTAAAAAAACTTCGTACCTACATTACATTTAACGTACTACATTCAATATTACACCATGAATATTATGTCCTCTGTACCACACACATGACCAAACAGAGCATTCAATGTTAATAGCTATGACGATAGCATTCGGTTCAATTGAATGTGATCGAGCATTGTTTAATTGCTGACTACTTCCATTCAATTATGGTGTGCAAGTTCCATTAGGTATACGTATTTGTCGGGACAAGTTTATATGTACCTAGTTATCTATATATGTATTGTAAATATTGATTCATTGGTTAGTTATCTATGGGTAAATCGATAAACTATGTAGTGGTTACAGAAAATTCTTTGACAGGGGAGGATCGAGAAGCTTCATATTAGTAAATTAGGAGAGATAATAGGCTATATTTTTCTTATTTTATTTTGAGTCAATAAGTGCGGAATCGGGACTTACTTAAACTTAAATTATAATTATAAAAATAAAGCCACGTTATGTTTCGAGTTAAAGTTCACCAATATTGGTTACCTCTTTAGTTTCGGAAATGAGGCACATATTTGGAAATGTATTTTTTTTTATATTCGAATACCTATATTTTTAATTTTTATATAAGATAATTCTTAAAATACAGCCAATCTTATATTCGTGAAACAAACAGATAAACACCTAGTACTTATTGATCATTCCATTTTCTCTACCAAAATCACTGATTTATACCTACACAGTTTTACACAGACAGGAGGGCGTAACAGTTGCTAATCAACAAAATCATGAGCACGCGACGCAGTTAATATATGCGAGTTTAATATTCGCATCTCATTATATAACTGTAGTCGAGTTATCTGTAGACTAGAGATAACGTTATGATAATTTGTAATGTAGTTGAAAAATTTTGAAGTTCTGTTTTTGGTTTGGGATTGAAAAATAGTTCTTATAAAGCGAGCAAGTTTTTACGAGTAGGTGGTACACGCAAAATTGGGCGATTGCATCTGGATTAAATTTGGTACACACAAAAAATTATTCTAAATAAGGATTTAGACTTCTATTTCTAAACAAAGCCACAAGTCGCAAATTTTGCGATAATTTTGATACCCTTGGTTCAGTGGTAAACACGTGAACTTAAAACCAAGAGGACCTGAATTCGATTCCTGGAGAACTGAGGTACATAGAAGAAGGTGAACATAGAAGTATGTTCACCTTCTTGTCCTTTAAGAATTATTAATCACTACCTAGGTATAAAAAACGGTTTTTAAGTGGGAGTCGAGCATGCTTCGGCACGAATTGGGCCACGCTCGCACCGGGGAAGGTACCACACCCTCACAGAATATCGGCGCCACAGTGACAGTTTACTGTCGCGTTCCGTACGTACGGTGAGTGAGGGGTCCGGACGCCCACATCCCTTCCCATCCCCTACCCGTCCTCTCCTTCCCTATCCTCATTCCCTCCCATCCTCGCCCCTTCTACCTAACTCCTTCAAAATCCCTTTGAGGACAGCAACACATTCACTTCCCAGTGGAGTGGATGCTTATGGGCGGCGTGTATCGCTTAACATCAGGCGACGCGTCTGCTCGTTTGCTGTCCTATACCATAAAAAAAAAAAAAAAAAAAATAAACGTATAAATCCAATTGTCCGTAAGCAAAACGAATTGTATATTATAGTTGAATGAGATACCTCAAAGTAATTCTCTTGAAACGTAAGAAATGACGTAAAAGATGACAATAAAGAATGAACGCGCGTTTTCTAATCCCAATGCTTCAATGGGGTTATGACGTCACCACTTAATAATGTGATATGCGTTGTCTTTACTATTAATTAAATGTATGTAATTAAGAATTAATTTAATTATATAAACGTTATGTAATCAAGATTGTAAGACGTTATAAAATTACGATGTTAGAAATTTATGATACGGTTGCGGAACGTTCCGCATTTTTTTAAACTAGGAACATACCGTATTTAATATAAATAAAAAATAATATTATGTATTGCATATTTCCACATTTTTCTGAAGAATCAGAAATCTACTTCACTACATAGTATAAAACTAAATCGCTTTCTCTGTCCCTATGTCCCTATGTAGGTATGCTTAAATATTTTTAAACTACGCAACGGATTTTGATGAAGTTTTTTTAATAGATAGTGTGATTCAAGAGGAAGGTTTAAGTATATAATTTATTAGGTTTTACAGATAGCGGGCGAAGCCGCGGGCGGAATGCTAGTTAACAGAAAAATAACAAATCATAGCTCATGTGACATACGTCTGATGTGCGGTGATGGATCTATAACATAAGTACCCAACCTAATGACTTAAATTGTTACTTCGACAATTTTCCGATACAAAAGTATTTTTCAACATTTTCCATACTGAATTGTTTCCTTTGATGTCTATGGAATGAATTCCGTTCGGCGTTCGAGAAACAGGCTAGTCTATAAGCCTCCTATTATAGATGTTGCAGGGAAATTCTATGCATAGTTTAGGATGCAAGTAAGAACTTAGAAGCAAAAACATTTTACTTGCGCGATTCACAACTAATGTCTTTATCAAAATATGACTTAACGTTATACAACTCGCACTTGACCGATATTCAGAACATTGCCATTTGCTACCAACATTACAGTTAAAGTAATTTACAATAACACCTAGTATGCGTGAGTCAGATGCCATATTTGGTGACTCTTGTATGAGATTCGCCTTTGAGTTCACAACCGTGGGATTCCATTGTGATCAACATTGAAATATGTTGGTGTCGAGATAAATGATTCGCGCGGATTCCGTTATGCAGTTTTTCGATATATTTATATAACTTTTTAGCCTTCTAGCTAAATTGATAAACTATCGTAGATTTGTAAAAAGATTAGAAGATCAAGATGAAGTTCAGAATTTTTTTAATCGATCCAGGGGTTTCTGCTGTTAGCGTGTTCAAACAAACATTTTCAGCTTTATAATATACTAGCTGTCGTAGTTGAAATTCTGCCCTATTGCTCTTTTTCTGTAAGAACAGCTTTCTTGTGCTTAAACAAAAATAAGCCAAATTGGTTGAGCTGTTCTCAACTCACGCTACATTTTCGCGATTTATTTTTATTATTTAGATAAGTCTCTACTTAACCTTGAAACGCTTTTTTCCAGGGGACAGTCTTGAAGAACTAAACGGCTATGGAACGATGCGACCACGCAACATCATATCTTCAATACTTAGCGGTACACCGGCGAAGAACAAGGGACTGGCTATATCCAACCCACACGACTTTAGGATGGTAAGCTAGTAGTACTAATATTATAAGGGAACAAAATTTGAGCTCTTGTTTAAAGATTTTAGAGGTTTTAATAACCTCAGTTGAAAAAAAAGGAGTGTTGTTTTATATTTAGGCAGTTATAGAATATTATAAACGTAAAAAATTTGTGAGGATGGATGGATGGGTGATTTATGTTACTTGTTACTCTTTCACGATTAAACTGATGAACTGGTTTTGATGATACTCCGCAATGCTTTAGCTTACCGGAATAACTAAATATATAAAAATGTTTGGTTTTGTATAATCAATGTCAATGGATTAAGGTTCGGTTTCAGCAATTACTTTAAATTTTCTATTTAAATTATATGTCATTTTATCTGACAGATAAGCTAGTCATCATATATTCAAAAGTTGTGTTACAATATCATGAACAAACCGTGTATTATTCCGTAGTTAATTTCTAAACGAATAAATGAATACTTGAGAAAGACTTAACATAAGTATATACTTAAGATTAATACTTAAGCATCAGCTCAGAGCATTCATACAATTGCTATGGTTTTTTTCAAGAGCATTTGATGTTAGCCTCTTAGAGAAAAATGGGTTAAGGCTGTTTATTTTTGAATTTAACTACGACGAACTTAGTTAGATTTGTGTTATAAGTATTCTGTTATTTTATAATTAGTTTTTATAGCATTCAAATGTTTTTTAAATTAGATTTTTTTCGATTTTTTTAAATATTTCAGTGATCTGTTATTTAAAAAAAATATCATAATCATAAGGTTATTGTAAGTTACATAATTAGTTGTGTTTTCTAGTGCTTAAATATTACATACTACTTTTAATTACTACATTCAAGAGAGAGAGAGAGAGCAAATCACATAGCAAGTAATATCAGCAATCTAAAAGACGTCTCACATGAGTACTTCGTTGACAAATATTGAATGAAATAGTATATGAAATATATAATGAAATTATTATTGTTAGTTACTAAATTATTTTACTTCTTCATAAACTTTTTAATATTACTACATCAAAATATTAATTATTTTCTCCTCTTTATGATTTTTTAATAATAATAATGTGTTTTTTCCAGGTATCAGCAATCATAGATGTAGATATAGTACCGGAAACGTGTAGGAGGGTGAAATTATTAAAGCACGGCTCCGATAGACCGCTAGGATTTTTCATAAGGTAATTATTTATTCTTCCTAGGTTTAGTTTACAATATTGATAATTTGATTTTCTGACTATTTGGTCCCTGTTGTAGTATATCTTGTGTTCTTTTCTCATAATAATAAATAGAACATAAAAAATATGCTTGGAAGACAGACTGGACTGAAAATCAGCGCTGGCCGCGCTTGGCTAGTCAGCTTTTGCTGAGACTTTTACCATCTCAGTTTTCACAGACGCTTTTTAGTTACCTACCTATTTTTTATAAAGTTAACTTCAAGGCTTAGGCAAGGCCCGTGGCTTCACCCACATATTCTAAAAATTAGCAAATTATAATATTCTAAAACCTTTATCTTGAATCACGCTATCTCTTGAAGAATATAATGAAGATAGTAGTTTGAGTTTATCACGTACAGACGTTTGTCTGTTTTGTTTGTAATCTGTAGTTATCCATCTTCTGACTGACCGGTTGGCTTGTTTGGTAGTGGCCCTGCCTTCCAAGCTAGAGGTCGTGGGTTTGATTCCCACCTGGGGCAAATATTTGTGTGATGAACATAGATGTTTGCTCTGTGTCTGGGTGTTAATTATCTATATAAGTATTTATTTAAAATTATATATGTATGTTTATCAGCCATCTCGTTTCCATAACAGAAGCGAAAGCATAGTATGAGATCGTGCCGTGTGTGAAAATTGTCCTGAAATATTTATTTATTTATTTTTATTCTATATTTGTTTTTTCTTTCCACATTGAGATCTAGTACTCATATATTTGTTTATTATTTCCAGAGACGGCACATCAGTACGTGTAACTGCGAGTGGGGTAGAAAGATCGCCCGGGATTTTCATATCGCGGCTCGTGCCCGGCGGTTTGGCTGAGTCCACCGGCCTGCTCGGTGTTAACGATGAAGTGCTTGAAGTTAACGGGATCGATGTGTCCAATAAGACCTTGGATCAGGTGGGTTTTTGATATGATCGTTTAGGAAGTAGGGTAGTTTTTGAGAAGTGGTATGGGAGAAAATGGTAGGGAATTTGTAAATTTATAATTGGTAGTTATATATGGGTATATAGGTATGGTAGGGAATTGTTACCATATTTTTAAAGAAGGTGCTTGTGGAATGGAGTATTTGGGTGAAAAATCGTGAATAATACAATAAGACACTAGTTTGGGTTTTTTAACTACACAGAAATATGAGCCCCGGCTCTTTCCGCTCGTATTAAACGTCTTTTTGTGGACGTTTGGAAAAAGTTAATCCTCAGCGTAAAACTTTATTTTCCCCAATAACAGGTGACGGACATGATGGTAGCGAACTCATCGAACCTTATAATCACTGTGCGGCCCGCCAACCAGCGCGCCGGCCCGCCGCCGGAGCCCGCCCGCACCGACCGGCCCGCCAGCGAGCCCGACGAGGACAGGTATCATAAATCATACTAACTTTCCACCCGCGGCTTCGCCCGCGCAGTCAAAGAAAAACCCGCATAGTTCCCGTTCCCGTGGGATTTCCGGGATAAAACCTATCCTATATCCCGGGGTAAAAAGTAGCCTATGTCCTTTCTCGGGTATCAAAATATCTCTATACCAAATTTCATTGAAATTTGTTCAGTAGTTAAGGCGTGATTGAGTAACAGACAGACAGACAGAGTTACTTTTGTATTTATAATATTAGTATGGATTCGTTATCATATAAATACTTATTACTATTTCTTAACAATAAAATAATTTAAATTAATACATAAACAGTACAAAATGGATATATCCACTCAGTGCTATGAGAATTTAAGGACATTTACGAAACTTAGATTCTACACTGATTGGTGAGACGTATGTGTGTGTGATACGCTTTGTAACTCGGTATAGGTCGGTTTTTTCTATTCTTTATAAATTTATACTCGGTATAGGCACAATATACAGATAGTAAGGAATCTTCATACAACACATTCGAAATGGCTCACGCACACAAGCAAACGTGTTTACGAGAATCGTAAGGGTATTAGCACAATTGACAGGTATAAGAATGGTCATTTGACAGGTTTAATGGCTTCTCACGTTAATTACTTTTGTGTAAAGGTTAACTTTAAACAAATAGTCATCTGAATGGACGGCCATATTAGACCGGCATGACCGCAAACCGGCTTCCCCTGCAGAGAGCGGTTCCCATTATATAATATAGCGATCAAATGGCAAACTATAAGAATCGGATGAATGTGACTAAAGTAAAATCACAAAAAAAACAAACAATTTTTTTTTCCTGATATTAAAAACTAGCGGTCCACCCCGGCTTCGCCCGTGGTACATATTTCGCAATAAAAGCCTATGTTCTTTCTCAGGGTCTGTGCCAAATTTCATCAAAATCGGTCCAGTAGTTTATGCGTGAAAACCATACATACATAATTACAAACCATTCCTCTTTATATTATTAGTATAGATAGACAATATACTAAAGCAAGATCTTTCTTTCAGATTCGACCAAGAGGACCAAGACGAAATAGTCGATCTAACGGCTGTCACCTTACACGACCAAGAAGCTCCATACCAACAAATGGCGAGCAAAGACGACGGGCAAATACTACACCTCTAGTACATAATATACCGCTATAGGATGTGCAAGCCTATAACAAAGTATGGGAAAGTGTAGGACAATAGTGTTTGGTGCGAGTTATAGTGTCAAAGTGTCAAAGTTTTAGTGTCAGTATACCAAAATTGAAGAAATTTTTTTTCAGCTAACGTTTAACCCTGGATTTGTCTGGGCGTTTTAATAAAGTGTACACGACATTACAATATAGTTAAAAGTTATAATCAATAAAAAGGTGTGCATTTATCTTGATAATAACATAGTGTGGATATAGTATATATTATGGTGAAAAAATTTTCTTTTAAAGAACCATATATGTAACAATGAATATTAGTAAATTAGTATTACAGACAATAAATATCATAAATGGCTGTAGCTACTCAGAGATGTTAAATTATAAATATAAGCTATTAAATCTAATACGAACACGTTGCGTTGCTGCCAAAAACTAATATAAATGGCGGCTTATTGGAATTTGGAGGACTAAAAATAAAGAATAAAACATTTATTTGTCAGCAACAGCACAACAAAATAAGAAAACACCACTAAAAAACAAAGCTAAAGAAGTGAAATCAAAAATAAAATAAAAATCTAGCCAATAAAAAAATATAAATAAAGAAAAATAAAACCGCCATGCCTTGCATTTGTTATTTATGGCATGTCTAAATGCATAGTTTTTACACGAATTCATAAATTATAAGGCATCATAATTTCATTCAAAAAGAGAGAAACAGCTCTTATATTTACTCTCTCTATCTTGCATAAAATTATTGCACTAAACAAATTATTGTGATCAAAATATATTATTCATATTTTAAACATTCCATGGCTAACATTCCACATTAGTCTGATAAAAATAAATTTAAAATGTCTGTTTATATAAAATGGATTTAAGCGAACTTCACACCAAACAATAAAGAAACTAAGGGATACAAATATTTATCTGTCTTACATTCCTTACTTTATAATATTCGGGGTTTTTATTAAAATTTGTATAGTAAAAAGGACGCCTTATAAAATAGGAACCTATTCGTCCAAAAGAAGAGTGTTCATCGATGTAATACTACTATCGTTACTATTTTAAACAATAAAAATTCAGTTAATTAACTACTAATAAACGAATAAAAGCACTAGGTAAATTTTACAATGAAAAAAAGAGCGTGTGTGTCGAGCACGCGTTTCAGAAGAGAAACTTCTTTGGCAAGATTCAAAGATACCAAAATTGTCGCCTTACTCCATGGCGTGACGGTATTACGCGAACTTGAAATGTTACTCTCAACGCGCCTAAAGAAGTTTCACTTCAATAAAATTTAAAGGATTTTTGTGTATCATCGCGTTCACATCAACGTCGTTAATTTCTAAATAAAATAATTATACTCTCGTAAAATTAAACGCAAGAACTATTAGATGAATATATATTTCCTACTTAGAATCTGTGTTATCTGTTAAAATTTATAGTAGTTGTGTACTTAACGTGAGGTTATCCTTAATATTGTATTAATACAATAAAACTGTTTGTTCTCTATGATGCTTTAGATTAAGTCTCCACTTCCTATGGAAGGTGCTAACGTTCATGTTTTCGGTTTTTAAATTGTAACAAATTATGAATTTATCCAATATAGTATTCGTTAATTTATTATAATCATGTTAGAAGTTATTATAATTATTTTTCACTGTTCATTATCGAATTTGGTGGATTATATGTACTTTTATATTCGAAAGTATTGCTGTTAAATGAATCAAATTTACATTCCAGTTATCGTTAAATCGTGCCTTGAATCTCTTATACTGTTGCAAATCGGTATTGTTGTTATTATTCGCTCGAAATGTTGTTTCGACATAGTTAAATACATTATATAGTTTGTGGCCTAATGCAGTGCCTTGTGGAACTCCGTATAGCAATAGTTTGTATAAACGTATTTTCCTGCGATACTATGAGTGTTTGTTCCTTGTATATTGTTTTAATTACGATTTTTATCGAAACGCGACATTTTACAATCATGTTATGTAAGGTACTGTCGAGGAAACGAACTTTTTGATTGGAAGCGAAGCGATCATTGCCTGTTCGTAAGTCTTTTAAGAAAACTTATATTAATTTTTAATTAATCTTGTATATCAAATATTTTAGTTTTAGTATAATATCTAGATCAAAGTATTTTAGATATTAGAGCTTATTTTAGTTTATTATCTGCTATACTCCTAAGGTTCTTTATAGTAAGTATACTGTCACATATCAAATAAGCCTTTATATTATCGTCAATGATCACACGATAGGTTTCGTATTTATTCCGTTTGCAAGTACTTACGTCAATTATCGAGTTTACATTCCATTTATATACTGAAGTATCTAATTTTTTGTAATTTTATATTTTAAAAGATAGTTTTAAAACGCTTGATATTCGATTATCCTATTGCATTCCATTCAAACATCTACACTGTTATAAAAATTGGCTTTATTTTGAAAGTGGCATGTGATATTTTTTTATTCGCGTCTAGTTAGAACATTGGGCTAGTTTCTCAACTTCCTGATAAAGTCTCTGACTTCGTTTAAACTGACAGATACGGTAAAAGAGCATCCAGAAGTTGTTAAACTATCTTTAAAAAAATACTTATTTAAAAAGTGTCTTATGTCATCTCGTATTTTGTTCTTCTTTCATTTATTAAAAAAAAATATCTACCGTAAGGGTGCATTTGCACCAATAATGTGCGAGGATCTGTAGCGAGGAATGTGTTCGTAAATAACCAATAGTATCGCTTCAAACGCTTCACGCTTCAAACTTCAAACTATATGAAGCAATATGATTGGTTCTTTATAAACACATTCTTCGCACATTATTGGTGGTTAAGCACCCTATTAGATAGGGAGGCGAGGTAGCTAAATGGCGTAATTCAACGGCGTCGTCGAGACTTATCAAAATCGAAAGAGAAAATAATTTCGAAAAGAAAAGCTTCTATGGTAAAAACCATTTTAGCGGTGGGTTTGGCGTGTACGGATTTTCAAAAATGTAAAAAAAACAGTTACTTGGGCATTCTCGAGCGCGTCAGATATTCATACTACGTATGCCCCAAGTGCCTCTAATAACAACGGTATACTAATCTGCCGGTTTGCGTGGTGGGGCTAGGCATATAAATTTAAATAAAAATTAAAATGCACAAAAAAAAAATTTACTCGAGCGCGTCAGATTTTCGGAAGGGGTGTTAATTAGGCCCCAAGAAAGCTCCTCTTAAAAAAACTGACAATTACGGCATGACGATAAGTTACGATGAATTTTTGAAAATGCAGAAAAAAAAAGTCCTTTTGAAATACTCGAGCGCGTCAGATTTTCATAGGGGAGGTTTATCTAGGTATCCTGAAAGCATATTTTCTTAATCTGATAAAAATGTTGGTGGGTTCTCTTAATCTGACCGAAAAAGGTTTGTGGGTTTCTTTTTTTTAATCATCGTTATTTCATATCAATTTTTCTTACCACCCTCAGTTTTCGAGATATACTCAAAAAACCGGGAGTTTAAGTTTTTATGATGCTTCAAGTAAAAAAAAATTAAGCTTTGGACAAAAATGAAAAGAGACCTTTTTTTGTAAAATAAAATTACCTTTTTTGTTTACTTAAACTTTTTTTTTTGAAAAAGTAAAGTTCGCGACTTATATGCTGCAACGCGTTTTTCGGAAGACGAAATGGCTCCTCCAGACTTCCGGTCATTCGGAAACCGAACTAAAATCAACCCCCAATATCTTAATCTGACGCGCTCGAGTATTTCAGACTATCGATTTTTTTTACTAATCTGATCGTCTATCCTAGGCGCGCGTCACTACATATAGAGCTAAATAGTGAAAAAGTTTGTTCTATTAGGTCTAAGGTATCTCTCATATCTTAAACTGCCACGCTCGAGTATTGCAGAAAATTCCCCTCTTCGCCTCCCTATCTATATGTTACATGTCACGTATTTGTTTTTTTATTTCAATGTACTTAATATTTAAATTTAAAAGTGACACATTCTAATTGGCTCAAAATTTTGGTCAAATGTATTAATCGGTATGGTTTAGAAGATAGATATTTACACCTTAGTTAGTATACACTTGTGTTGTATGGAATTAAATATTATACTTTATTGATATTGTTTTTTATTTGTTATTTGTCCTTTAGTTTTAATATTATAGTTAGTTGTTTTTTGTTTTTATCTTGTGAGCGCATGTTCTCGCTTGAATACTGCTCATTGAATAAATGACATTAAAAATCTAAGATTCTGGCTGTGTCAATTAATTAACATTTATGGACTGACAATATAAAAATGGGACGAAATCTTTCACACTAAGTTAAAGTTAATGTAATATAAATTATAAAGATTTTAGATTACATTAACTTTAACTTAAAAAAAATTACATGGATTCTTACAGTCCTTACACCACAATCCACAGTCTACATTAATTAGTAGACAGACCTCTGCAAAATATAAGATTTAGTATAAATTACCTTTTAAAGCATACTTATGCTTTAAAAATTCAAATGTCAATATGTCTCCCCGACGAAAGCAACAAACTGTACAATCATTAAAGTGAAACTCATTGTCAAGACAACAAGTGAAGAAATTCATTCATGAACATTTGCCAACAGTTTCTTTCGTTAAATTCATCATAATCAAATGAGCGTCACTGCTCAAAACGAACAAAAATAAACGAAACGTGTGAAAGTAAAATTTATTAGATTCGCTTTACGTCTGTTTAATAACAACTGCGCAAAATAAAACTGCGTCCAATTTTACTATTCCTATCTCTATATTGGTGGAATAAGAGCCATTATATTGTACTTTAATGTTTCCACCCGTAAATAAATTCTGGCCAAGGTCTGGGTCTCCAGAAATAAATATTACATCCTCCAGAGAAAAGGGAAGCATGCCAACTTTTACGTCGTGTCGTCAGTCAATTGTAGAATATCGTTGATGATAGTCAATCGTAATAGCGGTGTCTTAGAATCAATTAAATAACGGTGAATTAAATTTTTCGCAAAATGGCGGACGAATATTACCACGTGGTGACGAGAATGGAAGATATAACTGAACAGGATGATCGTCACTTGGCGGGCGCGAGAAAGGAAATTCGAAATGGAAATACGGACTTAACAGTAATTATACCTGAAAATCCGTTTCCCGAAATAGAAGTGGACGCTTACCCGCCGTTAAAGTTTTCGTGGGTTATCCCCAAGAAATTGGCAGCAATGGCCTTCCCTAGACATAAGGAGAATTTGAAGTTTTTAGTCAATCAAGGTATAACGCACCTGGTCACTCTGACGGCGGGAAAAAAGCCACCAGTTGATGACATGCCGAGGTTGAAGTGGACAGAAATACCCGTGGAAGAGTTCGATGTACCCACGGTAGAGCAGATAGAGAAATTCATAGATATTTGTAAGAAGGCTGATAAAAATGGAGAGGTAAGTGCTATATTCGTATATCGTGTAGTGTTCCTTGAAAAAAGTCTCATTGCGTCGTAGACCCTTTCCAATAAAAATTAATAATAACTAAAATGGAAAACCTTCAGATATTTTTTTTGCTGATCAATTATAGTTTTTATGAGTATGTTCACTAGAATTAATATTTTATGCTACACTTATAATTCAAACCAATAATAGAAATACAGAAAACTATATCATTTATAGAGAATCCTCTGAGCGAACCCGGAACCTGCTTTTTAAGACATTTCGATGTCTAATAGACTATAGAACAAATCAGGCTCTACTCAAAGCACTTTTTGCCTTTACGCCCACAAGCCTATTACTATTTAGCTAATTAAGTATTCATTATGATTCTTCTTGCAATATCTAATTGAACAGTTTGTTTGAACGTGCTAATCAGGAACTACTTGACCAATTATTACAAAAATTCTTTCACCGTTGGATATGTACGTGATCCTTGGGTGTGTGTAACTTACTGGTAAAGCCGACGCTAATATTATTATATATTTAAGTTTTCTACTTCAATAGGTAATATTCAATTTATAAACCCCAGGTGCTCGGCATACACTGCAGACAAGGCAGGGGTCGTTCCGGCGTGATGCTCGCCTGCTACCTCGTACATTTTCATCGATTCGACCCGGAACAGGCGCTCAATGTTATTCGAATGATACGAAATGGCAAGTTAACAAGTTTTTACGTTACTAGACAAATAATCCCGCTTCATAATCGAATTTTTGTGAGAATACTGGTTTTCTTTGTTTGACCATAACTTCTAAAAATATCGAACATGACTGAGGACACCGACTGTTATGTTTTCCACATCTCTGTTCCTCCAGATGTATGATTATCATTTTAATATTGTTTTTCATCGTAAAATTGTAAGAACGTTTAAAATTATGATGGGTAAATGACCTTTGTCTATGTTTATTTTAGTGGTTGAAGAAAAGTAAACAGTTTCTGAGTAAGAGGGTAATAACCGGTAATTGAGCTGGGAGTTCTTAGAGAATTTAACAAAAGGATTTCGCTAGAAATTTGTATTTGGGGTGACTAAAATACTTTATAATAATAATATTATAATTTATTTATTTTTGATTAAACATGTTAGTTAAGTAACTTTGTATTCGAGAGAAGGCAACGGAAGAACATTAGAACTTTCCATACGCTTTATCCAGTTTTAATCTCCATTTCTAATTCCGCCGGACACGTAATTGTCTATTCATTACTACATTACCTATTTCAGGATCATGCGATTTCTGCGAGCAAGAGGAAGCCGTGGGACGGTATTACGAACATTTGACAGAAAATAATCCCCTCCGCTTTGGAGTAAGCGGCGAAGTAATGGAAGAATTTATAGAAGCAGCTAAGGAATATACGAAAAAAGCACTATTATAATTTAATTCCTGAATTTTAGGCTAGGGCAAACTCAGATTTGCATACTTTAATTATGTAAAGTGAAACTTCTCTATGAGGGTTGAGAGTTATTTCAAGGTCGCGTCATGGCACTACTTTCACGTCATGGAGTAAGGCGACGACTTTGATATCTTTGAATTTTGAAGTTTCACTTCTGACACGTGTGCTCTGCACACACGCTCTTTTTTAAATGGTAACCTTGATTGAAGAAACGAACGTTGTTATGTTTTGTTTATTTGATCTATTTTTAGTGATACAGCTAGATTTTAGATTATTTTGCACTAGTTTTCATCAAAGCAGTCGTAAAATTAAATGTCGGAAACGTTAATTCTGTACAGGCGTGTTTAATCTGTTTATATTGGCAAGGTTACACGGAAGCATAATATCTAATTAAGTATTATGCTTTCATTAGAGAAATGAATATCATTTTAATTTTCATCTAGTTAAGTAAAATAGATTTTTTGAAAGTTTTGATTAATTGATACTCGGTGCCGAATTAATAAATTAAATTTGTATAAGGTAAATGATCCGAAAAATTCCTATATAAATTATAAATTTATTTTTAATTGACTTTTTTTGAAAAATTAAAATAATACCTCACGTAATTATTCTCACCATGCAATATTTTTGTCGTAACCCTGTACACAATTTATATTAATAAAAAATATTTTTTATAGCTCATTAAGTTTGTGCGATGACTGTGATGCAATGTGTGATTTAGTTAAATATGTGTTAAAGCTGTGTACCTGATATATTGTTTTTAAAATAATATATTGTTTGATTTACTTCACTAGTTTTATTTAAATCTACATTACATTTCACTAGTTTTATATAAATCTACATTACCTACTTAGTTTAGTTTCTTTACAAATCCTTTTGTCAATATTGCTCTATAGAAGAAGGTACCTATGTAGTTACCTACTTACCTTCTTAAACATCAACATTATAAAAAAAATTCTAAATATAGACGTAACTATTTGATTGCCCTATTTAAATTGGCTGTATGCATTTTGATCAGTGTCGTGGTCTAGTTCCCGCCAATATCGATGCCAAAAAGTAAATTTTTGGCGGCAATCCAACTGATGTCAAACTTTCGATTCACTAGACGCGCTTAAAATAAGAGTTCAAGCTTAACAATACGATTAAAGGTGTATTATAAATCTGTCAACAGTACCTATGTAAACTCGAAAGTGATATAAATTATGTGTTGTAACAAATAGTGTAGGTTAGTGTAGTGTGTTACAGTTCCCGTGTTACAAATGGTTACAAATATCAGTTTTTATGATCAGAAACCGTAACTGTTATTCAATGTTGAGTGTTTCAAATGAATATTTGGTTATTGCGTTGTAGGGAAATATTGCCAATGTCATTCAAAGGCCATAAATTATTATAACATAAATTTAAGAACACAAATATAATATTTTTTAAGCTTTATTATCTCATTCAATTTTTTTTCTATTAGTCGATTTTTAACGAAGTAACTCCCAAAATTGTTCGTCGACAATTTGACGATGCAGAAGATTCAATTCAATATAAAACCACTAACAACATGTTTTTAAATAGTAGAGCCTTACCACCATATGTTTAACAGATTATAGAGATTCAGACTAGGTACAAATTCGGTATTATTTTTGCTAGCTATCAGTAGCGCAATATTCAATTTGAAAACACTTATTTCTTATTGTATTATTTTATCATTAGGTAGGTACCAAACAGAGCATAATCTACAAATCATAACTAAGTTATCGGTGTCTACAATTTTTCTTGGAGCCAAATAGTGAAACTCTCATATTTTATAGTCGGCTTAAAAATGTCCACATTACGAGCTGGTCCCAATGTAAAGTTAGCAAAAATTTTCTACAAATATGAAGACCGTCCAAAGAAAACAGAGGAACCGGTAGTTCAGAAAGAAGTAGTTAAAGATGAAGAAACTAAAATCGAGTCTGAACCTATCCAATCCTATCCTCCATACAATTTCTCGTGGTTTGTCGAAGGCAAGATCGCTGGTATGGGTTGTCCACAGACAGCGGAAAATCTGAACTACTTAGCTGACGTAGGAATCAATCATATTATAACTCTGTCCCCGGAAAGAATACCGCCTTTACTACAATGTGAAAAGAAAATGAAATGGACGGAAATCAGAATCAAGGAGTTCGCAGCGCCGACTTTGAAACAAATTATTAAGTTCATTGAAATATGCAAGAGGGCTGAAATGATGGGGGAGGTTTGTCATTGACTATTTAATGAGTTTACATAATATTTATTGTAAATATATTTTCTAGTTTCTAGTGTAGATTATGTTACTGCTATTTGTGTAACTGTACTGTGTACTTATTGCTTTTTTATATTGTTGCTTAAAATGATACTAGATGGCGTTGTGTATTTCTTACTTATATTATTATTTATTATTTGTGTTTTGTTCATATAATTTAGGTGATAGCGGTCCACTGCCGACACGGTCGTGGCCGCACCGGCACCATGCTAGCGTGCTACTTGGTCTTCTTTCAAAATATGGCGCCTGAACGAGCTGTACTTACGACTAGGTTGAGAAGACCAGGTAAAATGTGTTCATGTTTATATTACTGAAGATTATTGTGATATATTACAGATTTGCAATTGCGAATTTTGTGTTTGTCCATAATTTGACAGTAGAGATCAAACCGTTAAAATACTACTGAAAACGTTATGCATGATGACACTCGTCTAATAGAAAAAGGAATACTGATACAGTGGTATGTCCGAAGAAAACGTAATGTATAGAATTTATTCGTATGTTATGGATAATACAGTATTTTTGGATATTTTCTAGTATTCATTCATTATTTATTTCATGGAGCATATTATGAATTAATTAAAATGCGTTGTCACGTTGCATAGGTATTCAGTGCTAATATGTAATCTATCTGTATACGAAAATTCACTATAAACCGTTCAATAGCTTTGAAAGAGAAGCACTTTACAATTAAAATATATCATAAAATTGCTAATAATTAATTTCAGGATCATGCGAAACATACGAACAAGAGAAAATAGTCTGTCATTATCACGATTGTCTTCGCGGTACAATAACTAAGCCAGATTATCGTTTGGTAGATGATAAATTATACTTCGATTATACTATGAAGTATACTTATGACAATTCGGACGAAGAAACTGACGATATCGAAGAAGAAATAGATGAAAAAAAGACGTTAAAAGAAAGAGTGGACGAGGCCATTTTAAAAGCAAAACCGAAAACTAACGCAATGGTCATTAATCATAAAATTTATTTTTGAACTATTAAAAAAAATCTACGGTTTGTGGATGTCTATGAATATTGTAAAGAATTGAAATAGAAATTGTTTATTTATGTTTGAGCTTTTTGTAGATGATATTGTGATAAAATAAAACACCATGAACATTTTTAACGATTTATTTGCACAATTCCATACATGTAAATACAATACTTTGTACTTATGAAATGAAAAAGTTTTATACAGAAAAAAAGAGAACATTTTTTTGCAAATACATTTTATTCAATATGAATTAACGAAATGCTGAATACAATTTAAAAGGCCAGGGTGTTTTTAAAATTAAGCTCTGACCATATGAAAGAACTACAGAATCGTTTTCCAGACTACTTCAAACTTCCAATAAGTACTTAGATAGATTCAACAAAATTCATTTCATGAAAGTTGCCATACATAAAAACTAATCTACAATCTTCGTATCTGGCAACCCAGCAAGCCAGGTTGTTCCCAGGGCCTCGGGACAACCGTAATAGACTGTACTAGGTCATTCCTTTTCACTCGCACTTGGATCCTTTGTCCAACTGAATGTGACACTATTTGATGTACTTGTGTGATTTCTGTGAAATTGTTGTGGTTTATTGAACCGAATTGAAGAATTTCGTCATTTTCGCAGAGTCCCTGAAAATAATGGAAAATTTTATATTCAAATTTTACAAACTTAACTAGTTATGTATGTCTATATATCATCGAAATCTAATATAAAAGAGGAAAAGTTAGATTTTTCATTTATTTGGCATGATTTTACACAAGAACTACTGAACTGATTTAAAACATGTTTTTCATTAGATATTTAAATATATAGTTCATTCAGAAGCCAAGACACAAATAATTACAAAATATTGATAAATTCTAAATAGTTAATTAACAAATAAATGTCTTTATCTTGATTACAGTACTGCTTTATGTGGCCATACTGTAAATTAGGCTAGTAAATATACTTACAGCCAGTTCAGCTGGAGAACCTTCTTGAACGGGCCCTACAATAGCAAAGCATTGTCCAACATCATCATTCCCATTCATAGCACTGTGACCGTTCATAGACGCATGACCATTTGTATAATTCTGTACAGGAACTATTCTTCTTGATGTTCCTTGCCCACTTGAGCCTACAAAACTTGAGTGAACCTCCGTAAGACCTCTCTCTATTTGTTTCATTATTTCTTTATGGTCGTTCTGCAAGCCTGCAACAATTTAAAAATTAGATTTTATTTGATTATATATAGATATTTATTGATTAGATACTTATTTTGTGAATGTGGATCCGCCCCTGGATATTTTTTTTTTTTTTTTTTGTAAATTAGGTACTGGAATAAGGTATTCACGAGGCTAAACTTCTACTAAACTTGAAAATATTTGTATACAAAATCTCCGAGCAATAGTATGTAATAAGAATAGAAACTTTCTGCTTGCCTACTACTTGGGACTGTAATATCAATTTGGATTACTTACAGATAATTCTGTGTCTTGCATGTCTAACTTTATATACATCGATATCGTTACGCGGAAAACCATCACAGTCAGGGGGGGCACACTCAAAACTGTCATGTAAACGCATAGACGACAGCGACGCGGGCGATGAGTGGTATAACTAAAATTAAAAAAAAAGCCGCCATCTTGTAATGATGTGCGACTGTCATTGTCAACCATAGTTTTCAACTTTCGGACGGACGTTGATGCGATTTCGAGGTTATCTCATTTGTTTTTGTTAAATATAATATCTGGTTATCTTTTAAGTTTTTGTTTCGGTTAAGTTTTGTTTTGTTATTTTGTTACTTGTTTTATTGTTGTTAACTGTTGTGAACGTTGTGATCATGAGTTTTCAACGGAGGAGAAAACACGCTAGAAGCTTAGAACTTTTTAAAAACTTGAGAATCCTGCCTCTTGCATGTATTTATATCAAGGAAATTTGTATTTTCATAAAAAAACATCCTCAATATTTTAAAACTAATAAAGAAATTGGAAAATTAACAAGATATCCAAACAATTTGTTTTTACCGAGGCCTAAATTAACTTTGTACAAAAAAAATGTTCCATAAATAGGTATTCAGATATTTAATAAAATCCCAAAAGACTTGCAAGGGGTTCCTCTTCCAGGATTTAAAAATAAATTAAATAAATACTTATTAGAGAATTGTTTTTACAACCTAAATGAATTTCTGTATGATATGAAAAATGTCTAAATAATATAAAATAATGATATTGATATTAATTGATTGACTGTATGACTAATGATTTATGTATAACCCAAGAAGGTATAACCTAATTTTAAGTGACAATACTCCTGACTCGTATTTTTACTATAAATATCTAATCATTTTCATTCATTATGTCAATTAATAATAATTATTGTATGCTATGTAGTTATAGTAAAAACTAAGGTAAAAACATGAATGTTCCTTAATTCTGATCTTAATATCTTTGTATGTACCATGTTTTTATGCAATAAATGATTTATTTATTTATTTAGAACAAAAGCTTTAGTTATTTCAGTGACTGCACTGAAATAACTAAAGCTTTTGGTTTTAGCAGATTTTAGAGGTTTTAGCAATTGTATAGTATATAAATCTCAATTTCAATTTAATAAACGTGAATACCGCTAAAGAAATTGTTTTTTATTCTCACCCCTGGTTGCCCTCATTACTTATTTATTATTTACTCAACTTACAAGGCAACTTATGGAGTGAGAGTATGTTTACAAAAATATTACTAACGCCACAAAAAGAGTGTTGTCACGAAAACGACGCTTTTCTTGGTGTTAGTAATATTTTTGTAAATATACTTTCGCTCCATATCTGGTGCTAAATGTCGATATGCATACTGCATAGCTATATATATATATATACCCCTTTAAAGCATTAGTTATCCTACAAAGTTGCAGATGGCAGCACGTTCCATACATGCACTTATTACCACAGAGTAGCCACTCTATCTCAGTTATACATCCTTCCTCTATGATCACAGTCTACCAAAGCATCCTGCATTCCCACGTTATTAGTTTCCAAAATTGCAGTTTGGTCCCGAATTTCACTTTCAATGCGGTCTTTTTCTTGCATCAACTTCATTACCCGATCTCTCGCTGGCCCGTCCATATTATATCCAACCATTTTGAGTTATTTTCTCAATAAATCTAATATTTTCGGTACCTAAGTTTTGTTTAGAAAATCAAAACAAATGTTTTTCAAATGTCACATGAAATGACAAAACAAATTTCATGAATCGTACCCTAAATCGTACCTATGACGTATTATTATTGCCAGAGTAAATAACATTTATGTTATAACGAACAAATACCGGTATATCAATAACGAATACCGAATAAATGACAACGCTTAAAAGTATGCAAGTTACTATCTCGCAACTCACCCCCGTTTACCATGAGATAATAATCAAACTAGCTAATAATTTAACTTAAAGACCTTGTAACATTCCAATTTGAAAGATTAGCTCCTGAGATCACAATATAATATAACCCACAGTTCAACGCTACAAGAATTTAATTGATAAATAACAAGTTATTTTTTTCGAAACTAGTTAATGCGACTTCATTCGTGTTGCAAAATCAGTATGAGATTTTTATTTTCTTGGATATTCTTCTAACACTTTTCTATACCTAGTTCATAAGTTAATCTAGTTTAATCTACATTAAACTACGTAATTGCAAAGTATTATCAAAATCCGTTCAGTGGTTTTGCGTGAACAAACATAAATCCATCTCCACTAATCAGCATTTATAATATTAAAGAGAATAGGATAGCGCTGTTCATTAAAGATGTATAGTGATTTGCGACTTGCAAGCTTCATTTCATCAGTTGTTTTTTTTGGGTCTACAAGTCTCGAATATTATGAACGCATGATAGTATTTTGTTGAAACGTATTTTAAGATTTACCATTGGAATAGTAACATCATTTAAAATTTATTTGTAAGCTCAACTACGAGCAGAATGTTTAATAATCTATATAATTTGTACCAACTACATTCAGCAAATAAAGACAATTTGAATTGAAAGAAAAGTACATACCCTCACAACACTAAATTTAATAATAATAGTTAAAAGTAAATTCGTCTAGTAGTTTTTGTGTGATTCTTAAATATAAAGGAACTGTTAGGGGGTCGGGTTGTATAATAAAACACCAAAAATAATTGTTACATTTTATTTTGAAATCAATTATGAGATTTTAAACTGTAGCTCTTCAGAATCATTTACAAAAAATATTGCAAGCTTTTGTAGTAGTATATTTGCTTCGATTTTACATAAATAACAAATATAACAATGATTTAAATAAAATGACCAGATTAATAGTTTTACAATACTTATATTTCTAATAATAATAGATGCTTAATTGTAAAGTCAGAATTATATAATAAAAAAATAACAAGTAAATGTGAGTGTTGGTTAACATTTAAGGAAGGTTACATTTTTTAAAGCGTTCTTTTCATAATATATAAAAGTATTCTTAGATTTATTAAGTAAATGTCTTTTGTGTCGACAAATGTACTTTAGTATTACTTAAAAATAAAAGTCCGCTGTGGAATTTCGTTACAATGAGCATGTTTTTTGCTAAATTGTTGAAATACGTAACAACTCTGGCGATAGTCATTAAGTATTTCAACTGTATTTATAAACAGAAAATCTTACAGTAATCACAATAAATATTGTGCAAATAAAAATAAATTACATACATAATCCACGTAAATTCACAAACAAATACGCTGTATCCACGAAATAAGAAACATGATTGTGCATTACAAAGAAATTATCTCTATTATCACCTTTCGATTATCGACGACTGCTTTCACACCTCGTAACAACCTACACAGTCTGGCGAAACTGCGCTAGCGTATCAACGGTAGAAAGTCGTTATCGACAATCCCACGTACGACGAACAAAATGGTCCCTAAAGAAAACATAAAAATTTAATCACACTCGATGTCTCAACTTCGAGACGAATTACGTATTAAATATACACTAACAATTATGGCAACATTGACAATAAATAAGACAAAGGAATATTCACAATAATAAAAGAAAAAAAGAATGGAAATGATCTAATAGAGAAAGACTATATAGAACTTAGTCGAATAGAATTTGCTCGGTAGAAAAAAATACAAGGCATCAAGTGCAGACTTTGTGTTTATCACTACATCTATAGTTATCAACTACAAGCCACATTCGCAAAATTCATTTTTCACAAGCTTGGCTCGATTCGCGAATAGGTTAATTTATCGTTAGTAATAAATATAATATCGGCACTGGGGATCGCTTCGACTAACATTATTAGGCTCGTTACATAATTTGTTAGATAAATTTCAGCTATAATAAACGTTACACGTATGCAAACAATAAATTGCGCGCGTATTAGATTGCCGTCAAAGCGATGCGAACGGCGCGATATTTGAATAAAGAACGTCGTTTTTGTTAATTCTTCGTTTATAATCGGAACGGTTCTCGTTTTTCTGTGGTTTTTGACGTCGCGGAGGTGCGTCGGGTGACGGGCGTGGTGGGCGCGCCGCTGTCAGACGCGTCAGACGGTTTGCGCAGCAGACGTGTTGTGGCGGTCTGCTGGCCCGGACGCACCGGCGTCGTGCTGCCCGACGGCGTTCTTTGCCTATGACACAAAATAAATTAACGCATCTCCCTCAATTCAAGACACACCATGCAAAAAAGCATTCAAGACACAACCCCATACGGCTACGAAGAAATTTATAGCTATTCTAAATCAAACCAAACATCAAAACTACGAAGTACACAGCGAGATTACCTAAAGTGGCTAGTGTTAGTGTTGTGCTCCTTAGGTACCGGTATTCGACTTCTGCTAGGCGTATGTCCATCGGTCGATGCAAACGACCCACTCCTATGTAGATGATGTTAGCGAGCATAGAGACAGACAGATTAGAAAACAGATAACAAGAAGAATGTTGCTTTATCAGTGCACATGATTTCATTACCGATGTGAAAGAAAATTTTTTATAATTTGAATAGGTAATTATTAAAAAATACATATTAATCTCTGAAAACTTTGAGATGATAATAATTTTTAAACATTGATAACAGAAGGTTTAAAGTGTACAAATAAAAGTGCATGTGCAATAATAAAACAAGAAAAAATATACAATAAGGCTGTGATTTATGAAAGCTAGATACAACAGAGTGCTGATATTAAGATGATACACATTTTCATCATTGTTGTCAAAATCAAAATGCTTTGTATTAATTCATTTTTATGAAAGCCAAAAACAGTGCTAGGTTAGTTCTTCAAGCTTATTATTAGTGTTAAATTATGCACCAAGCAAAATATCATATCGACAAATACAAGCTATAATGAATATATGGGAATATTTTGTGAAGGGTTGACTTATGTGATATTTTGAATAAATGAAACAATTTTTATTATCTATATGTAATGTAGATTCAAATATCTAACGAGTGATACTGATAATTGATGGGCGATGATATCATGTGAAATAAAAAATGATCATCAATACATTCGGGCCAAAAACAAAGCTAACACTAGAAGCCTGTACCCTTTAACGTCGCGTTGGGTTGGTTTTGATGCGTCCCCGCTTGATTCGCTTATGTTACTTTCGTACTCATTGTCGCTCGTCATTCCCGATATACTGAACAGGGAGGAATCGTCTTCTGGACTTCTTTGGTCGGACTTAGGATCTTGGGAAGTGGGACTGGGATCTTGTGATGTTTCTCTGGAGTGTGACTTGATAGATTTCAGTCTTCTTTCAACGGACGGCGACCTTTGAGATCGATTGCCGACGTAAATCGGGATTTTAGTCGAACCTTGGGTTTGGAATGCAGGGTGATTATGAGATAAGGATTTAGGATGTTCAGACGCCATTGAAGATGGCTGGGAATGTGTCGAGCTGTTTTATCCGTGTTAAGTATCGATGCATGTGGAAAGGAAAAGATAAAAAATACATATTACTATTTTTCTTTTAATATTTACTTATAAATAAATAGGTAATATTTATACCACACTAGCTTTTAATGTTAATAGACTTAATCTAGCTGACATGCATCTGACAAACGTTCAGTCCACTTTTTGCCCCGTTTTATAAGCAATACCCCCACCATATGTATGAAATTCAATGACAATACAAAGACAAAAAAACTTTGGCGAAATAATTTCCAAGATGTGCATTTTCCTTGCTGCTACGTAAAAAATCACCCCAGCAACCAATTCTCGTGCTCCTCGTGTGCATATCCAAACAAATTACTGATACAGTCGCAATAAGAAATATGAATACGTTACATGATCATGATATGAAACAAAATATGTTAGCACAGTTTTACATATATTATTTTTTATATTAAACGTCAGTTTCTCTGCTAATATTCAAGTATTCACATTCAGATTGCGATTATATCGAAAACAACGCGCCACCTCAATCAATCAAAAACAGTTCTAGCATTGTCAATCATTCAGTGTACCTCACTAACGCGGGCACCGGTGACAGTGTCGGTATACTGGAAGTGCGGTACATCGCTCCGCTATGATACCTGCCCATACCCGTTCAAACCAATTGTAATTACCACATTTAGAGGAATAAAAATATTTTTACAAAGTAGAAAATTAGACACAAAAAACCATAGAAACTCTTTTGACTTGTTATTTTCGGTTTAATTATAATCCTGACCATATTATTATACACAATGTTAAGATATAAATGTATCTAGAGTACAAGAGTGTCTCTATGGTTCTGTATTAAAACCTAGAGCCTGTCGGGACTCGGGACTTGTTCAAAAATTCGTCCAACACGCAGAGGTCATCAAATATATCATTAATATCATTAGAATCGTGTAAATTTAACGCACCTTCCGCTAGCTGGTGTTAAGAATCCTGTCGGAGTTCGTGGTCGTGATCCACCGTTAGGTGTCGTGACTCCCAACTTGCTGGCCGTAGCTGCGGCGCGGGCGAGCGATGCCCGAGTGTTGGTCACCTTGCGCATTGGTATGCGAGATGGCGTTAATACATCATCTGCAGAAAGACAATCCATATAAATATAAAAATAGTAATATCAAAGTGAACATACTGATGAAATGGGGATAATAATATGTGTCAGTTGATGTACCTGTACTATCCAACGACAAATTAGATCCATGTCTTGATGGTGGTTTCGATCCGGTTCTGGAACCTGGCCTAGAACCTGGTCTTGAACCTCCTGGAGTCAATGTTGACCTAAGAAAATAAATGTAATGATACAATTATTTATATTTTTACGATTATATTATTATAATTTATAATTTTTCAAAAAAACTAAACTTAATTATTGCTTTTTATTTGTATCAATAGTGTTTCCATTTTTTACCTTGGTACGCTGGGTTTTCTATATCTCTGTCCCAATCCACTAGCGGCTTCGTTGTCACTGAGAGAGTCAGGTGTTCCCGCACTCAATGAGGACCTGGAAGCTCTTCCGGCGACGCCACCAGCTGACATAGGCACTGAGCGAGCAGTTCGCTCTCTTACCTATACAATTTAATTATAACAATGAAAATCTGTACATAAAAACCAAAAATGTGATGATATAAAGTACAATGTAGCTGTATGAATGATGAAAGTAATAATAATGTATTAGTGTATGATAAAACTCCATGATCTTGTAAACACATCAAGGCAAATACGTGACTTGTGCATGCCGAGCTAAGATGAATTGAAGATCGATTACAATTAAGTCTCCAGAGGCTAATACACAGAAAATTACAAGTAACTAATAAATACAAACAAATCACAGCTGCAGTTAAGTTAAGGTTGATAAAGTGCAAAAACCGCCAAACTATCACACAGCCTAATCATTACCCAGTGATATCCTGGAGACGGTTGATATCCATGATGGTGGGTATAGTGGTGGGCGCCCGGTGTCGTCGAACCTTGAGATCTTGAGTGGCCGTATATGAAAGCTTGCTTAGTGCCGTGCGTAGAGCCCACATGCAGCGGATACGAACATGGGAGCTCTTCCCTCTGTCTTAAAGCCTCAAATATTGGCCTCAACTGCTCCATAAACTCTTCAGCTAAACGCATCAATTGAAAATCGGAAGTCTTTCATTAAGATGAACGAAAACATTTGAGAACAAATACATTCTTTCATAGTGCCAATCTTTTGCCGAATCGCGAATGTACAGACGGAGTTACGATTAGTCCACACACTAGTCGACGGACACGCGTTTATTTGTGTAATACGGGTGTGAAAGGATCTAGAGGGAAGGACAAACAGAATACATTACCATAACATCCAAATGCGTTGACGTGCCACCTCTCCAATCCAAGTGGTTTCAATGAAAGAAACTAACAACACCAAAAACTACACGAGCTGGTGATTCAATGCTTAGCAGAGCACACTAATGCAATACGACAACGCTACGAGCTCATCACATGCTGTTCTCACCACGACGCAATTGGCTCTTGCAAATGGATACATCTATCCATGTACAAGATTCAACGGAAAAGCAAAAATAAAAAGAAAATCCCAAACCGATTGCTCCCTCTATATCTACTGTGCGTAATATGTAGTACAAGTGCGAATCTATAACTAAACATAACCTGTAGAAAGAAATCATATTTATAATATTATAATAAAAATCGATTGAACTCTAAATTACTTACCTTTGTTATTGGTCCAGTGGACGGAGGCGTATTTGTGTTTGAGCGAGGCGTACGCGGTCTGAACGCAGCCATGCTTTGAGACACTCCGTCAGCCAGAATGAATTGCTCCCGTAGTTCGATGTTTGTGCGTCCCTTGGCTGCATGCGGGCGGCGTCCAGTGCAGGATGTTTAAAGGGTAGGAGTGGACAGGGTGAAAATAAAACCGTTCGGTAAAAGGGTAGGTTAAACAAAAAAACACCAAAATGTGTCAAAGAAGGAGACGTGCATTGGAAGTGAGGGGGAAAAACAACAAACAAAATCAGAACATGTCAAACAAAGACAAACGCAATAATAAAAAATAAAATATAAAAATCAAATCAAATCATAATCATGTTTGTAAAAAAGTGCAATTAGGAATAGGAACAGTAAATACAATTAGTATTCTCACACCAAATCATATCCATTCATTGTAAATCAACAGCAAGATGTTCGAGTTAACTTTCACCGTATTAAAGAATAAACCGGAAAAAAAATTAGGTATTACATTTTTATCGTTTCCATAAGAATTAAAAAAATAATAATCCTAAGTTTTTCTATGTAATGATGTAACATGCATAATCCTGCAGTTGATTTACATTTAATATATTAGTATATCTACCAAGTGATATATTTTAATAGCAAATTATATTCAAAACATGCATAATTACAGAATATACGAAGCAAAACTTTTAAATTAATAATTGTTTGATTTTGAAATTCAAATGAAATACCATCTGTATTTATACATAATAAGAAATAATCTATTTATTATAAAATGAATCTAGCAATACCATTAAAAATTTAAATAATAACACGTCCATTGCAAACATAATATTTAAAGCGACACCAACGAATACGACTCGCCTAAGAACCTTGTTTCATATAAAAGTAAATTAAAGAAATATCTTATTAAATTCAAAACAATTAATAAAATTTGTAATATTACTACAACAAGGCTCCTGAAGCAAGCCTTATTTCTTACCGAGCGGGCAGCAAGCTTCATGCTGTTCCGGCTTACTCGGATCAGGCAGCGGTAGCACTAATGATACTATTCACGGTTTGGTTTTAGGAGGAATAACGCAATAAAATAATATAAAAAATAACAGGAATTTCGGGAGTGGAATGGGCAAAGCAAATACAAATTAGTAAATTAGTAGCAACATCAAATACGAAAAAATTACGATAACTTAGCCGAATATTTTCTAAATCTAGCTTGGTTTTAGGAATGTTTCATGTGTGTGAGTAATGTAATGCAGTGTTTGCAAAAAAATATGATTAATAATGTGTGTATTAATAGATTATTTTTAAAACATTTAATAATATTAATTTATTATAACGATATTCAACATGAATCGTCGGTATCGTTATTAACGTTATCGGTTCGGTTTGATACTGGCAACAATGCAATTGCGCATGTCACTTGAAAAGCATCGCTTCGGCGGTCGCGTTGTTCAGTTTGCGTCGGGCTCAAAAATATTTTATAAAAACATTTTAATGTCTCTAAGTTATCAAGATCTACGTGCAGTCTTATAAATGTGAAAGCAAAAATGACTGGAACAGTGCTTGAAAATCTAAGCGGTCGCAAATTGGCAGTGCTCATATCGTTTTTATTGCTTTGTCAAGTGGTATGTTTTTTGATAGGTGGTTTGGTCGCGCCCATGCCGGCAAACGCGCAAACAATCCTAGGAACTGTTTGTAGAGACACGACAAAGGAGAAAAATGACACGACAAAGTGGTTTTACAACCGCGGCAAGGGTAAATGCGAGACCGTTAACCTCGCCGATTTACACCACGACCTGTCCGAATCGGACATTGTTTTCGCTTTTCAAATGCCGATTCCTCGTGAAGGAAAGACTTTTGACTACTCGAGATGGCAGCAAAACTTGATTGGAGTGCTTCAAATGGATATAAAATACCATTCACAGATGGAAATTAAACCGCATAGTACAGTGACGATCGATGCCCGTCTCGCGTATCGAAATAAAGGCGATCCAGACGATGCATGGAAATTATACACGCTCTCCGTCGAAAAAAGGAATCTAGACTGCGATATTGATATAAAGAGTGAGGAATATTTGTATAATTGCACAGCAATGCCTCTGTTTGAACTCGGTTCACTATATCACGACTATTATTTATTAAATATTAGACTTCCAGTTGATACAAAGGACATGAATGCACACATTGGACACATACAAGACATGTGGGTCACTGTGATAAATCAAAATGGAGGATTCACCAAAGTTTGGTTGTCTTTGAAAACAGTATTCTTTCCGTGCATCATAGGTATATTGGCTTGGTTCTGGCGAAGAATACATTTGTTGCAACGGAAGCCTGTACTGTTGGAAGAAATGTTATTCACTCTGGGAATAGCTATGTGTATACTAGACATGCCAATTGAGTACTTAACACTTCACTTCGATCTACCATTTATGTTACTATTGAGTGATGTCAGACAGGGCTTCTTCTACGCTAGTTTATTTTCCTTCTGGCTTGTTTTCGCCGGGGAACACATGATGATTCAAGAAGCGAAGACTAAGAATACTTTAAGAAAATATTGGCGTCATTTGAGCGCTGTTCTCTTGGGATGTGTGTCACTATTTGTATTTGATATGTGCGAGCGGGGTATACAGCTACGGAACCCATTTTACTCAATCTGGGTCACAGAACTGGGAACAAATCTTGCTCTTTCATTTATTATTCTTGCGGGGATCTCAACTGGAATATATTTCATGTTTTTGAGCTTTATGATATGGCAAGTGTTTATAAATATATCTCACAAGCGAGAATCTCTGCCGGCCATGTGTTCTGTGCGTCGCTTGCACTACGAAGGGATAATATATCGTTTTAAATTCTTAATGTTGGCGACGATGATATGCGCCGCTATGACGGTAATTGGATTTATTCTCGGACAAGTTGCCGAGGGGCAATGGAAGTGGGACGAGAACATTGAATTGGAGTATACATCTGCATTTTTTACTGGAGTGTATGGAATGTGGAATATTTATATATTCGCCCTGTTGGTACTGTACGCGCCTAGCCACAAACATTGGCCCGAGAGTGACACTACATCAGACACACAGAACTTGAGTGAGGAAATAGAATTTAACCGCATTCCGAGCGAGCGCAGTGAGATTTCCTCGCTAACGTCGTTTATCGCGAAGCCTACCGTAGACTAAACTTGTACTTAAGAATCTCATTGTATAGCTTTGTAGTTAAAAATCAGTATTACGCGAGCAACTCAAATATTTAACGTTACAACTCTTTATATAGGAGTACTATCTAAGTGAACATAACCTTTTTAGATATAGAAATAGTTGTAAGCTATCTTTTACTTAAAACATTATAATATTAGCTCAGGTAAATCTGAGTCACTCGACATTCTTAAATCAGGTATATGACCTTGATCTTTCTAAAGCTTGTATGAATTCCTAAATTTATTTGCCATTAATTTTTCTGTGATATTTTCCATGAATTTTTTATAACGCATTTACATTATGTATTTAATTCGTGTTGCCAGTATCGTTAATGATATTCGACTGTAGTGTATTTTTTTTGTATGTGATTAGCAAATAAATATTTTGAAAATGTACTGTGACTTTTCTTTTGGACTTTGAATTTTCGTAATGTTGCTTTTTTAATAATTAGCGTAGGTTAGTTTTGAATAATTTTTAATCAATTGTACTTATAGAGCTGAATTGCCCGTCAAACCTGTTAATGGACGTTTCAATATTGTTATGGGGTTAACACAAACATTTTCGCGTTAGGATTGACACTTTGAATTCTTATACCATAAACTCACCAATTGACTTTCAATGCTGCTAATAACTAAATTATGCATACATTAGAAAGTCAATAATATAACATATTCAAGATTATATCGGAAAAACAAATTGAATTTAAATTATAAAAACTACCAAATAATTGTATTTTTTAAATTTTCTTGCATATATTTCTTTGGTATATAATAATAACATTTAGAACATTTAACGTATAAATTCAACTTGTTTTCAAGTTTCTCACGCTAAATTATACAAGGATAATAGGTAAGCCATGTTTTTTAAAATGTTAAAAATTGATTAATCATTAACTTTATCCCATTTTAATGTAAATTCCAGATGACTATTAGTAAAAAAATATGAAGACTTGTTTAAAAACATGACTCCATGATTTTGCATTCTATATCTATTTAATAAAAATTACAACTTAATATTTCAATCTAGAATTTCCTGTCTTTATATAGTTTTTGTTTTATACTAAACTCCGTACTCGTTAGATAAGTTATTTCCGTGGCAGTGAATGCAGAACCATCTCGAATTATCCACGATTACGTCATTTACCTGCGTTCACTAGAATATCCAGTCCACCCACACTATGTACCTAACTCGGAATAAATATACCGTAATGTAAAGACTGAAGTATGCATGAATTCTATTCATTAGAAGTATTTAAACATTCTTTTTGTGAACGCAAGTAAATTACGTTAGATTCAGACTTCGTTTTTTTTAGTTTTTAACAATAATATGGTAATAAGCTATTTCGTGAATTTCATTTTGTCTGAATCTAACGGAAATTTTTAAATTAGGTGATATTTGCTTACTAGATGTGAAAAATGTTTGGGTATCATTTTTTTCATGGAAGTTTGTTATAAAAGTAAAATATGTATTTAGATAATAAATAATAGGAATATAATATGGGTATTTAAAAATAGTCGAGCGTCATCTACTTATATCTAGTAAGCAAATATTCAATTAATAATTTCCGAGGCTGTGTCATAATATCTGAGAAAAATTACTGCGTAATTTAGAATGGAATATTTTTGCCATATAGTGTATAGTTTACTTTCTAAATAAATAATATTTAATCAATCAAAATATTATGTAGGAGGCAATTTAATCATTTAAAATAATTTAAGAATTTTCAATAGCTTTTTTGCTAATAAATTGAACTTATAAAATTAGTTCATTTAACTAGATATACATGAAAGTCAAAAATTGTCTAAAGTTACGAATATTTTATTACAATCGAATCTATGTAAAAAATAACATTTATACTCTGTCCATTATATTATTTGCTTTTTGACAGCTCACAACTATGAAATTTTGTATTTATTATGTAAAAATGTCATACAATAAAATACTGTTCTTTATGGACAGGTACCGCCCACTTAGAGATGTGCTTCACAGAACGATTCAATATTATTGTGCCACAGATTATAAATAATCGAAATGTGAATATATCCGATAAAAAATTCTTCTACTAAGTTAATGTTATTTAAACATAAAAACAACCAAATTGTAAGATAGAAACCAAATAAAATATTAATATAATATAAAGTTTTACTTTTTTTTTAGTTTGAAAAACAAATAAAACAACGAGAGTAGTTTAATCTATTTTATTAGCCTAAGTCGTCAGAATTACAATCTTCACTGGATTCGTCCGATGAGGAGTCTTCAGTAATATGTAGGATAAGGTCTTGTGTGCATATATTGTCGAATGCAATATCACGGTCCCAATCAGATAATATGATACGTTTAGTTCTCTCCACCACTCTTGCCCAGTTCTCGGCCGTCACGTGGGTGCAAGCGTCTTTTAGTAATGCCAACATTTTATTCGCTGTGAATGGCGGGCTCGTATTGCTTCTCGCAGCATGCCCTTTTACTTGAGCCCAGATGAGCTCTATAGCGTTGTATTGGCAGTGATAAGGAGGAATTCTAAGGACGATATGGCCATATTCTGCTGCCATTTCATCTATTACATAGCGTTTAGGTTTTTTTTTTGTTTTTAATATTTGTAATAATTCTATTTTTAACATAGAATCGTCCACATTTTCTCCATTATCGCGAAGCCAATTAATAATTTCATGTTTTTTATTAGCTTGTGTTGGCATTTTATCAATTTGGCGAGAGTGGTAAGGTGCGTTATCAATTAAAATTGTAGATGGTTCTTCCAATGATAGGAGCATGTTTTTGAACCACTCTTCATAGACCTCTGCATTCATTTCTTCGTGGTAATCGCCTGATTTCTTAGATTTGAATGCCAGCAGTGCATTTCGTACAAAACCTTTTGCCGTACCAGCGTGACATATGATGAGGCGTTCACCTTTTCCCATTGGTACTGCGGAGGTTGATGCAGCAGTACCGTCAGTCCAGGAACGGGATATTGTGTGGTTAGCGTTGAGCCATGTTTCATCTGTAAAAACAATATTTGTCCAATCTTGTATTCTTTTTGCCTTTCTTAAAAAGTCACATCGTGACAAAGCAACATCAGTTCGTTCCATTAACACTTTTCTTTTATCAGATTTTTTAAATGAAAAGCCAATTGTTTTTAAAACTTTGGCCAATGAAGATTTTTGACCATGAAATAAACCACTTCTTTGCAAGGAAACAATAAGTTTTCTTAAAGTTGGAATTTCTTTTTTTAAATAGTAGTCATATACATGACGACGAATGGCATCAGCGTCAAAATCATCAACACCTGTCACCTTACGAGGCCGACGCTTTCTTTTTGGTGTAGAAGGTTTGTTTCTTTCCAAGCCGCTCCTACCGTAGGCATCATTCGTAATTTTAGTCACAGTTGGTAGACTGATACCCAATGCAACCGAAACACGGTTTCGCACTTGCGAGAAAGGTATGAGAGGACCGCCATTTTGATTTTCTTTCTCAAAGAAATCACAAAGTTTTAGCACTAACTGTCTGGATTGTCCTTTCAAAACTTGTCCTTTCGGCATTTTCAAGATCAATGGATCTAAACACTCACAAAAGATGCACCGAGGAATAAAACTACTCAACTCAAGGCGACTAACAAATGCGAGAGAACACTCAGCGAACATAAATGCGTGTGACTGGCACGGGCGTTTTGCTGCGAGTGACGGATGACGTCAAAATTGTGGCCGGTGGATGGTCGGTTGATGTTACCAGTATACATATAGGTAATATAATGTCAAACCGTTTGGAGATTTTAGCAATTAAAATATATGTATTTATATTAATAAATGATATATAAAATAACATATAAACAAAACAAAAATGCAACATAAAATGTATCTTTATAATATGTACTTATTATTACATTTACGTAATAATTTAATTAATTTAATTTATTTATTCGATTAATGATTATGTTAAAAATTCATAATCGGAATGATATCACAATCGAGAATCTTTTGAACATCACTAAAGCTATAAACCGTCGAGCTGTCAAAAAGCAATTCTTATAGTGGACAGAGTATAACAATCGACATTTGTAATTCAATTCAAATTTGACACTTCCAATGTCAATCTGACATACGTCACTTGTTTTCTTTTTTTTTTACCCCGACACATGACACAGGCTCAGCCATAGAGTAGACAGCGCACAGAGTGTGCATGTCACTTTATTTTTATTACATACCTCTGCACGGGTCGTTCTTGACGAGGAACTCATCTAACGCGACCCAGCCGCCGCCCACGCGCACCATCACCGTGGAGCGGAGAATGCGCACGAGGCGGAGCTTTTGCGAGTCTCCGAACTGTTGCGGGGATTATTATTTTTAAATTTGAACTAGCAGTTTTTGCAGCGTTTAGAGCAAATTTACACCTCAAAGCATAGTGATAAAACTGATTCTAAAAAGGTTTTTCGGAAATTGAGCCCATTATCTCTTGAAATAGTGATGATAACAAAAATTTTCGTGAAACAAAAACAACTGAATAACTTATCTTCTAAGTACCAAGTTGCAAATGGCAACTCAATAATAATCAAGATACATAAAAAAAATTAGTATGACACATGCTTTCAACTATTTAAATACATAAAAAAAAGTATCAACATAATCAACTCACCCTATACTTCCCTTCCCCAACCTGGAAGACCCTGAACTTCTGTCGACAGGTGCAGAGCATTACAAGTCGCTTGACTTCATCGTGGATCTTGTCAGCGTCCGTGGGAGGTCCGCGACGTTCAACCTGTGGGGAAAATAAATAAATCAAGTAACAAAATTTGAAGATTCTTTTGTCTTTGATCTATAATAATAAGCTATTCAAAAAGTTGAAATACTTTTTATTATACATGTTAAATTAATCAGATGATTTGATTTCTAAGAGCATACATACTATATTATGTTAAATCAAATCATCTGATCCATTTATATTGGGACACAATTTCATTTTAATTGAATAATACAAAAATTACATTTAATTGGACCGTTGTTACTTTTAACAATATAATTGGTTAATGATTGCCATAAATCTAACATATAGTAAACTAGTGGTCCGCCGTTTAGGCGTGATTGAGTAACAGACAGACAGAGTTACTTTCACATTTATAATATTAGTAAGGATTTTCATTCTACCAACTTGTTTATTAAACTTATACTTATTAATTTAATACTTTCTCGAATATATACAATTACTATCAAAATTAAAAATATTCGTGATTTTATATCAATTTTTTGTACTTCTCTTTTCTAAATAAAAAATTAGTTATCATATCCAAAAAAAAAAAATCTTATTTTTAATAAAAAATATCTCACCCAATCAGGTCGTAATGCTGCGATGAATTCCTCCCAGTCGATGAGTCCAGAGCCGTTTCTGTCGAACAAATCCGCCACGGCGCCCATCTCTAGACGCGACGTGTCGAATTCTGACACAAAATAACATTTATTTAGTCCTTAACCCCTTACCGCATACAGAGCCATATATGGACGACGAAGTTTATGAATTTTTTATAGGCTAACTATAAACAATATCTAAAAAAACTACCTTACATCTTAAACAGCATTTCATCGAGAATTGGAATGTAATTAATTTATACAGTGTAAATATTATCCATCAGATATATTATAGATTTAGTCTAGCGCGTGCGACGGTTTGGGTGCGCGGAAAAAACCGTGATTTTCAAATTAAGATTTCAATATCAAAAAGGTGAGTAAAGCCATGAAAAAAAATATTTCTTCATTCTTTAGTCTTTCTAAAATAAGGTAAAACATTTGGTTAGGTTGTTTTTTTGCTTTAATCATGTTTTTTTGTACTTTTCCAAATCTGTCATATTTGGCTTCGTATGCATTCCGTCCAAAATATATTATGTCATATGTGGCTGGGTATGCATTCAAGCACAGCATTCAAGGATACTTTCACTGATTGTTCCAGTATCAATCCTAGACACTTTTATCTCACTATGCTAAGCATGTAAATATTATATCATCATCAATAAATACAGACTCATGCTATATGCCACTGTATGATTTTTAATTAGCCGTTTCAGAGCAAATGCGAAAGTCAGGGAAAGCTCTTATTACCAAAAGACGTGGTCGTCTCTCAAAAACTTAGAAACATCGGCATCTCTGGAGTCTCCTCAGTATTTCTGACTCGCCAATTACCGCAAAAAAGCTACGAAAAACTCCTGCAGGACATCTAGATTTTCACTTTGATTCTGTACGGTCTGATGGGATTAGTCATTACCGAATTTGGAAGAAGAACGCCCGTCAGCTATGCCTATATTGTTCCAATTTCGTTCCTTCACGTTATGTGAAAAATATAACGTGTTTTTATGTTATAATGACAAACGTAATTGTTTTAAGCAATTTCACGAAGTATAAGTTGGCTGTGATTCTGGGTGTTATTTAGGTATCCATATAAAGTACTAACATTTCGCCCGCGGCCTCGCCCGCGTTTTCAAAGAAAACCCCGCATAGTTCCCGTTCCCGTGGGATTTTCGGGATAAAACCTATCCTATGTGTTAGTCCAAGTTACCCTCTATATTATGTGTGCTAAATTTCATAGAAGTCGGTTCAGTAGTATTTGCGTGAAACAGTAACAAACAAACACATACACATACATCCACCCTCACAAACTTTCGAATTTATAATATAAGTAGGATAGGATTTATGTAAAGTATATGTAGCATATCAGTTGACTAAGCATTCAGGATACAAGCTTAAGTTTAGTTTGGGGCTTAGCAACCGTGTGTGTGAAATTAATCCGGAATATGTTTTTATTTTATTAATTAGTTACTTTTTTCTAATTGCATACGAAGCCATATATGACAGAAAAAATACAACAAACACTGCATACGAGTCCATATATGGCGCCGTTATATATTTTCTATAATATAAGTAAATAATTTTTTTTCTCAATTTGATCTCATAATGTAAGGTCTAATAAACACTTTTTTGCAAAAAAATAATTTTTATTTCATCTCCTTAATAATTCATGCAATAAGGGGTTAAGTAGGTATATAGTAGTTATATTATTATTAAAAAAAAAGAAATACTTTTAACTTCTTGTTAATCAACCTAATTACTTTACACGAATTCAAAACATTTAGTTATTCCAATAAAAGTCTTTTTAGAACAAAAAATTAGTTAAAATCTGTTGGGAAAGCAGTTTTTAAGAAAAGCTGACAAGAAAATGTGTTGTCTTTTCAAATTTGACAAATTTTATACAATTTAATAAAAAGTTAGGTAGTTTCTCTATTCTTCTCGTTATTAGTGGTAAACCACCAATAATCCATCAGTTCTCAACACCGCACCACTCATTCCAAACCCCACAAACTTCCATACAAAACGGTCAATGTAACACAAACTCACTCGTATTGATAATGCCATCGATGAACTCGTTCCTCGCAATGAAGCCGTTGTTGTCCTTGTCCATCTTGCGGAATAGATCCGTGAGACGGGACTTCTTGTGGTTCATGAACTTGAGGAACTGTGTGGGAAAATGGCAGAGTCAAAAAATGTATTAGCTAACGTAGTAACTGATGAATTTTCGTTAGAGACATGAGATTTTGAAAGTATACATGGGTTCTTTTCACTGTTAATTTGCTAATCTTTTATATTTATTCAGCAATCATTCCCATAGGTATCCCCTTTTTAAGTAGAGACTCCGACTGAAAACAACTTGCCGACATTAATAACTGGACTCACAGTCACGCTCAAAAAATGTCCGAAGTAAAACTCTGCTCGCGTATCCATTAGGCAGAGTTTAATACGAATGCAAAGCTTTTGAACGTGTCCTAGTTTAATTTGCTTTCCTTACCCGCTTGCGCCAGTCGTCCCAGCTGAAGTTGGACACACGTCTCAGCTCGCGCAAGTGCGCCAGCCGCTCGTGCAAGCGGCGCTGGCGCTCCCACGCGAGTAACCACACGTGTCTCCATCTGTCCCATAGCTGTTTCACGCGGGTTGATCTGAATTCCGGTTCGGCGCCCGCACTGTTATGTTTTGGGATATTAGTTTGTTATAGAAGGAATCGAAAGTCAAAGAATTTTTGATAAGAACTGCATCAGGGTATAATTTTTTTGAAAAATACTTTTTTTAAAAGACTATTAGAGTAGGTATATCAATCTTTTTTGTTGAATTACACATGTTTTGGAATAATTTTGCTATCGACAATAATAAGTCAAGGCAGTGTTATTGCTAAATGAATTGATTTTTCCTAATTTATATAACAATGATATGATATTTAAAGATTTTATACGGATTTTGGACAAAAATTATATGCGTAACAATACATTAAATAATAATTATTACTTTTAAATATGTTCAAATACAAAATAATTAAACATAAATCTATCTAAAGAAGCAACAAACAAATTACAATGTCTTGAAAGGTGAAAGCTTAATTCACCCTTTTACACACAATTTGTAGCATTAAAAAAAAAACACAATTTATCATAAGCAAACAAAAACATGCATCCATCCCATTCAAAAACTCTTAGAAGCAGGGATATAATAAAATTAACTCTACACTACGTCTCGAAAGCTTCACACAAGATTGCATTAAAATGAAGCACCCTCCGTCTTTTGTACGACCACTTTACCCCTCTTGGAATGTCAATGGATGCCGTCGAGTATTATAATGAAGAGAAAGATTGTATGCACCCACAGATTGAATAAAGTGAACATGTAAACAATGTAGATGGATAAAGCCCAGCTATTAAAAATGGAATATTATTATCGAATTATTTTGCTCGGTTGACTATTTTTAATCTATAGAACTTATGAAACATTCATTTTTAACAAAAAAAAAAATTTGGTTGTCTGTAAAGTCGGTTTACTGACGATAGTTGAACGTGACAACGATTGTGCTTCTTTGTCGCTCGTTCCGCGCTCTCGCTTGCACTTCAACATGGAACGCCTCAGAGCGAGGTAACGCCGCATGAGTCATGTTTTTTCGTGCGTGCAGCCGGCTATATCGAATTATAAGACGTTGTCACGTCAAAATGATTAAGAACTAAAAGGATCACTTAATTTTGTCACTATTACGTTTCAATTGTCTGTTTTTTTGACACCTAATTCCCAATCTTGAATTGTCTATGATATTTTGTCACCTAACTCTACCTATCTATGGTTGTCCTTACCTTCCCTTGGCCGGGAACCGCGGGCCGTAGTGCGGCAGGATGCGATCAGGCGAATCTCTGCCGGGGCTCGCGCGACTAAAGCAACACAGATTATCAAAATACACGCACAGATTATACAAACCCATAGCCAGCCGCGTAGTTAGTTGTGCTTAGCTCGTCGGTGTTAGGTGGTTAGTTGAAGTTGGCTTAAAATTAATTTTTTCGAAAAGTACCATACGTACAAAGTACAAAGCTGTACATGATTTTTTTTGCCATTATAAGTATTGTATTTCATTCCATAAAGGTATTCAATAATAACGAATTGTTTCAATTCTTACTGATTCTAGAAAAAGCGATCAGAACAAATTGAAACATTATTTTACATACATTTTATCAATGTTTTAATGTTTAAAAGAAACGAAATTATATACGTGTGCTTGAATCCATAGTAAGTTTTAAAACCATAATATAGATAGTAACAAGGTTTTAAAAGCACACAGGGGACAAGGAACGTCTCCTGCATAACAGGAAAGTTATGAGATAATACCGCGATAACGTTAAGCCAACTTCCTGTGCACTTTGCAGATAGACAGTGTAATTAAATAAGTACAAACCCATTTGTTAGTCGACAGCTGCTACAGAGTTATTCCTTAAGCGAGTGTTGTGAGTTGAGAAAAAAAGTATAGGTACATAGAAAAAAATTAAACGACAAAAGAATCCCTTTATTTCTCTGCGGTACCGTCATGCAAGATTAGGTTTTAACTTTTACCTCATTAGCACCTTATTTCTAAAGTAATAATTATGAAACGCTATTTATTTGTGTTAAACTCATGCAAGCAAACCAAAAACCAATATTTTTTATGAACATCAACACCCACAAGTCCTTACAATTCAATTTCAACCCCATGCGATGATGAGATATTAAAACGATCATAGAGGAATAATTTGATCGATGTTTCAAACTAAAAAAAAATAGCACACACTCTTTTATCTACGTAAACTAGTCTAGCTACTTTAACTACAAAATCAAAAGCTTTCGAAAGTATAAAATTCTTCTATTTTCTAATTAAGCTGCGACACACAAAAACTTTTGCTAGAAATCACTTCAAATGATTTTTGCAAAAAAAGCACTGAGTAATTCATTAATAATCTTATTTTGGATTATTCATTATCAGATTAATGTTTTAGATTTAATTGATACTTATTAATAAAACAACTTTTTCTTTTAACATTTATTCTAATTTAAATGAAATTGCTTCATCAAAATAGTAATGTAAAATCAATAAATTGGCATCCCAATCCCAATATATCTGAAAAACTCGCCATAATGATAAGCATAGAAAATAAACTACAATTTTTTATTTAAAAAAAATTTGAAATATCCCATAAAATGCATTGAAGTAATTTCCGCTACAAAAACTGAAAATCTAATATCAATCCTAAAAAAAACCACATCAAACCTTCCTCTCCTATTTCGCATGTGAATCCTCGACCTGCGCCGGCCAAGCGTGACATAGATGAGACAGAAAGCGACATTTACAATATGTTAGAGCGAGATGAAGCTAGTTCAGTGATGGTATGGTGGGTAGAGAACGGTTGTGATTGGTCAATTAGAAATTATCATTCGATTGGTAAAAAACTAGATTTTTTGTACAAAAAATGTATGATAATAATTCTGTTGTATTTTCTAAACCATTCTATACCCAACCTGTTTAAACATAAATTTTAAAAGAACGTTATTAATCAAAAAGTGTAAAAGATGGAAAATTAATTTAAAAAAACCAATTGAATACTTCGGGCCATTTCCATATCACAAAAAATTAATAGGCCGAAATAACCAAATTTATTAAATAATATGAAAAAATTATATGAACAAAAAAAAAAAAACAACAAAAAATACACACCTATAGCGCCTAGTGCCATAATAGTCCGGTGACATTGACCTATCTCTATTCAAGTCGTGCTGCGAGCCGCGCCTATTGGTCGACATGCAATGACGTCACAAGATGGCGGCGGGCGGGTGAAAGAGACAAAACGATGTGAGAACACGGACACGAGAACGAGATGGCATGATGTGATATTGTAAAGCAAATACAGTACACACAAAATAAATATATGAATTAACAAAAAATATGATAACACACATCGAGAAGTGAAATGTGAATATTGCTTTTAGATCATGTATTAAGGAAATATGCTAGTAATGTTGTAAAAAAAAATTGTAAGCTCAACTTTGGACCATTTTTTATTATTTTGAAATGTAAACTAACTACATACTTGTAATGAAAAAAAAAAAATAGTAATTCGTAAAGTGAAAAATTATTATATAATATAATATCTACCTACTTCTTTACAAGAGTTTTAAAAGAAGAAAATTAACTACGTAAAGTTTTTTTTTTCAAAAAAAAAATCTACAAAAAGGCACTTAATAGCATATTTCCCCCATACACTCGATCTAAGCAACATATCTATGAAGCGAAACACGTAAAACACTAGTGACATACCCTGGCGTTGCTTTCGTAGCGCTCTTGGCGGACACCTTGCGCGGTGTCGACTCGCGGCCTACGCTTTGACTCTTGACCTGAGAAAAAAAAATTGTATTAAAATAGTAGGTAATCATTTATGTGTTGTAAACGAATTGTTTTTTTAATTTTGTAAAATCGAGCTGTTGCTGTGATTGTCATCCACATGGCTTTAATAAGTAATATTGAGTCTGTCAAAACAGATAAATCTACAAAATCTTAAATTATGTAAAACTTTTATTTTTGTTTAAGTTTTGTTATTTATATCTGCTTTTTTTCATGGTTGTTATTTTCTTTAATTACTATACATCGGCATTATTTCTCTTTCTCTTTTAAATCCTACTTGTTCCTTCTTTTTATTAAAAATCAATCTAAACTAGTCCCCTCACCTGGTACGCCTTACAGACGCGGTCGACCTCGTTCTGCCTCTTCTGCGTGTGCTCCATCAGATCCTTGTGGTCTTCTATAAGACCTTCCAGCACTTCTATAGATTCTGGTAATGGTTCCGCTTCGAGAGCTGTATGAAAAATGGGGGTAGATTTATAAAAAATAATATAAAGTAATAGCTGAACTGTTAGTAGCATAAAAAATATATTAGGCTGGATATGAAAAAAAAAAAAAAAAACAGTCTATAGTAACAGCTAAACTTTTGGAAGTATAAAAAGATATAGTAGGCTGTATTTGAAAAAAATATTAAAAAGTCTATTGTAGTAGTTAACTATTAGTAGTATGAGAAAAGCAAAGGCTAGATTTGGTTGTGTTGAAGTTAACTATCATAATAGGTACAATAAATAAAAACGTAAAGAGAAAATTTGATATAGGTATATTTCTAGTTATGTTTGAATAGATTAGTAGGTAGTGAAGTAGAAAATGAAACCTTATTTTCTTTACGCTTCTAATATTTTTATAAAAACTAACAATACATTCAACGCCATTTAATTTTCCCTATTCCTCCATATTTTTATACTTAAATCCTTAAATTTGTACTACCATTAACAATCCAGCCTACCCAAAAGCTAGGAAAAAAAGTCACAAAAAATTACAAAAAATCTCAAAAAATGCCAATTATTTTCTTCCACATACTTATCAGCGTGGTCTCCAAGCCGCTGAGCCACTGCAGCAGTTCCTCCAGCACCAGGTCGAGGTCCTTGAGGCTCTGCATGTGCGTCTCTAGCTTACCACCACGTTGCATAGCCCATTGCCATACCTGCGCGAATATTATCAATTAAAATCCAACATTTAAAACGATTTGCATTCTGATTCATATCCTTAATAAAAAGGATCGCTTCGTAACAGAAGTTACAAAAATACATAGATAAGAGTTGTGTTTGAAATGGTTAAAAGACTACGATAAAATTGCCTTTCGTTTTAACGTACCAATCCCTTGTAAAACAGTTTTTGATTAAATTAGTATATATTTGTATTTTGTGTCATAATGTACTACGATATAGTCCTAGTTATACCAAATAAAAATTGAAAACACATTAAGCAAAAACTTAGTTTTACTGTTATATTGTGATCGGTGTTATTTGACCAGATCTTTAACTGTAACTACATTTGTTGCCTGAAATAAATAAATAAAAAAATTAAATTTGATCACTGCAAGCATCGTTTTAACAACAAATAGCAGTACCAAAAGTTAAAGTTTTACTCTTTTAAAGATAAAACACTGACCTGACCAGCCGAAACTTTGCTAAAAATTCTTATAACAGGCAACACTGACACCATAAGTTTTCGCGGTTTATTTACATCCATATTTATATAACAAAATAAATAAATAAATGGTATAATATTTTTGCTAGTCACATATCAACTGACTTGACGTAAGTAGGAAAAGAAATTACCACAGATTAGATATATTGTTTTGATAAATACAATCTGTAAACGATTGCAAATCATTTAATCTGCTTTAAGTTCTATCTATCCAAGGTTAGATGATTGGCAATAATATCTTCTCGTTTATTGTATTTACATCCATTAATGAAAAAAAAAATAACATTCATGACAAAAAAAAAAAATAAAAAAAAAATTTTGAAATGTGCATCATCTACTGATAAAAAATAAGATTTTGAATAGTAACTGTGTGGCGGTGCATAGTATACCTACTAGCTTTCCGCCCTTCGCGCGGCTTCGCCCGCGTTTTCTAAGAAAACCCTGCATAGTTCCCGTTCCCGTGGGATTTCCGGGATAAAACCTATCCTATGTGTCAATCCAAGTTACCCTCTACATGTGTGCTAAATTTCATTGTAATCGGTTCTGTAGTATTTGCGTGAAAGAGTAACAAACATACAAACATCCCTCCTCACAAACTTTCGCATTTATAATATTAGTCTGACCGGTTGGCTTAGTTGGTAGTGGCCCTGCCTCCCAAGCCAGAGTTCGTGGGTTCGATTCCCACCCAGGGCAAATATTCGTGTGATGAACATAGGTGTTTGCTCTGTGTCTGGGTCAATTACATATGTATGTTTATCAGCCAACTGGTTTCCATAACACAAGCGAAAGCTTAGTATGGGATCAGATCGTGCCGTGTGTGAAAACTGTCCTGAAATTAGTAGGATAGGATTTAAAAATGCATTACCTCATCCCACCGACTCTGAATAATAGTGATCCAGTGCTTTATAACTGTCACAGCGTCCGGATGCGCTTTGCCCAGGATAGAGTGAGCTAGCGATATAGTGTCGTCCTTGTCCCTCTTCTTCTCATCCAACTCTTTCACGAACTTCTCGTGGTCTCTCAACTGTTGTTGTGTCTCTTGTTCGCCTTCGGGCAATTGCCCGGAGAAACGAAGTTTTGTTTCCGCGTCTGACAGCCACTCGAGTAACATGTTGACTGATTTGTGGAGACGTTCCGCCTGGGAGAAATAAATTTTTAGTTTTTCGTACATAAACTAATTGTTTGAAGATTATTAGATTATAATGCGAAAAGATAAACTAATATCCTGGTTATGTTTTGTGGAAGCAAATAGATTGTACTTGACAAAGGTTTAAGCTATTGTAATATTCGTAAACTATATAAAAAAAGGGTTTTGTGTTGATTTGAATATTATTTAGCAATTTTAACGTCTGCAGCATAATTTTTTTTAATGGCCATTTAAAAAAAGATGTTCTAATAGAAGAGCTGTTCATTTTATTATCAAACAAAAGAACATTTCAAAACGTATGTTTATAAAACCACCAAAATACAGTTAAGAAGAGATAACAAGAGTCAGTAGAAGTTACCTCCTTAAGAGCAGTTTCCAATTTCTGCGCTTTCCTCTCACTGAGAGTGAGTACGGTGTCCCAAGCTTGTTTCAATTCGCTGCACTGCTGTTTTATGCTTAGTGAGTCTTCTGCTGGTACCTGTTTTGTTAAATAAATTAGTTTTCAAGTCTATCGTAAAGTTGTCTTCTTTAAAGTATTTATAAATTGAATTGTATTCTATAATTAAAATATAAATAAGAGTCATTTAGCACTGTAATAATGATGAAATATTAACATAGTAAAGAATATACCACTTGTAAGCTAAATTAACTAATAAAATAGGCTGTTGATTAATTATATTTTTTTTAATGGTAAAATTAATTTATTATAAACTTATTCTACCAAACCAAATATTCATTTTACTTAAGAGAGAAAATCTTGAGATTCAATTCAACTTTCTTTATTCAAGTATAGATATATGGAAACCTTACCGTAGCTTCTAGATCTTTTCCAGTCTTCATAACGGATTGCATTTGTTGTTCGCGCGAGTGGAGATCTTCCTCGAATTGCTGCAAATGATTTACACAATTTAAACAAATTCTGATGATTATTAATAATTCTTATACTTTTATGCTAATTTATTTTGTTTGTTTTATACTTGTTTGAGGACATGTATTTTGATGTTTAAAATATTGAAACACAAGAAATAAAATGCCCCATACTGCCCAGTACCTTATGGTGTTCAATCAGTTTACCATTCCAGTAGCTAAATCGAATACACGAACAAAAAATGCCCATATGCCTAACAGCTCTTAAATATGCTCTGCCTTATACCTTATTGTCATTTATTAGGACCCAAAACCAGTAGACAAATTAAAAATGCCCCTATTATTTATGAAACAGAACTGCCTCCTGCCCCAATACCTTATGCTGCTCGATAAGCGCCATCACAGTATCCAAATCCCCGTACAGGAGAATCAGCGGCTGCTGATGAGATTGGCTAATCTTGCTTGCTGTTTGCTTGGCCACATACTAAAACTGCCCGTGCCCACCCACCTCCACCTTACGTTACCTAACCTAACAGGTTTAAGCCCTGCCTAAACTGCCCCATACCTTTTCCTGCTCGATTAGCGTACTACTACAGAGCACACGACTAAAACTGTGTGTAAAATGCTCCTATTCCTTATCAGATAAAACTGCCCCTTGCCCAATACTGTCTTCTTGCCCAATGGGCATGCCATACCTTATGCTGTTCGATCAGCGCTATCACAGTATCCAAATCGCCATGTACTGGAGAATCAGCAGCCAATCTTGCATGAGGCATGCTGATATAGTATTAAAAATGCCCCTATTCTTTATGATATAGAACTGCCCCTTGCCCCATACCTTATGCTGCTCGATCAGCGCCATCACAGTGTCCAAATCACCATGTACAGGAGAATCAGCAGCCAATCTTGCTTGCTGTTTGCTGAGCCATTCCAATAGTGCTGACATCGCGTCTTTGAACTGCCCGGAGTAGAGGAGTGCTTCTTCGAGACGACGTTGTCTGGTTAAAAGTAGGAAATTAATATGGAAATACATGTAAAATATAAATACTAGTAGATGTAGATGTAAAAAATAGCAATTAATAGAAAAAAATGATTATATCATGAATTTTTTTCGGGGACATTGCCATTTTTAAAAAATAAGAATTTAATTTTAAACGATCCTTATTCAAAATGCTGAATTTTATGAGAATTATACCAGTCTCTGATATTTAATGCTCTATTATGCTTTTCATGCCATACTTTCTAATTCAGCAATTAAAACACAAGCTAAAGCCACCTTTCATTATTATAGAATTTTTATTCTTAAATATAGCAAGACGAAATAGCCACAGTATAACACAACAATCAGTAACATACCTGTCAACAGCCTTCGAGCAAACGGTGGTCCATTTGGACTTGAGGTCCGCCAACATTTCCCGCAACACGGGCTCGTCGCTCTTGGGCGCGCGGTCCTTGAGCGCTTTGCCGGTCTTGCTGGTCTGGTCGTACGCGGGCTGCTTGGACGCGAGGGCCTTTTGGTACTCGCGGTGTTTTGTTAGTCTGTGGGGAAAACATTTTTGTATAAGTACTATGCACGGGTACAAGCAAATATTTCTACTGTTTATGTGTTTTTCTTGGCTTAGTATAACGAAATATCAAGGACGTATTCCTATAGCTACATCACAGCAAAGTATCATCAAAATCCATTCAGTGAATTTCGCGTAAGAATGACAAACATAAATGCGTGCATTCGGCAAAATTAAATAAAGTAAGGAACGTAAAAGGAACAATTTGTTCCTTACTTCTATTGTAAATATTTACTGTAATTTACAATTTAAATTCATAAGAAAAGTATAAAAATATATATTTACCTCTGTTTGATCTTCTCTGGGTCGTTGACGTTCGCTTCAGAGTTCAATTGGTCGAGTTGTTGTTCCGTATCGTTCAACCAGTTCATTAAGTTGTTCCTGGATTAAAAACATAAATTTAACTTTGATTACAGTCAAAGATAAATGAATCTTTTGGGATTAGAAGGCGATTAATAAAATATCTGGGTGTTTCTGTTGTATTCTGTCCACTTCACCACTAGATGTCGTTGTATTACGTACATAAATCTGCTAATTTTGTCCCTACATTGCATTTATTAAATTATTTCGTTTAAATATCTGGAAATTACACATCAAGTAACATTATTGCCCAATTTTGAATATTCGACCAATTTTTAAATATTTTTCATTCGGGAACGTTTCTCTAACTCAAATATCTGTTCAAAATTAAAACTCTTTTAACCCTCTTTCGTTCGAAAACGCTTCTCCTATCTTTTCTTCACTTACCACATATCAGCAAACTCCTTAGCCTCCTTCAGTCCATGGTCCAGAGCCCTGGTCCTCTCAGCAGCCCTGGCCACCACCCTTTCCCATCTATGCTGTACAGATACCAGCAAGTTCTTAATTAAGATGACATCTTGCTTCTGGCTGAAGTACTTGAGGTGTGTTCCCTTTTTGTCCAATTGTAGCATCGTTTCGCGATGTGTAGACACTTCCTTTTGGAAGGCTTTGTGCTCTTCCACTTGGGCTAGAAAAGTAGGGTAAGGTTAGAATGTTTTGGAGAAAATTGTGCTAGAAATAATAAAGATTATCAAAAATTAGATACAAGTGTAAATATTTGTGTAAACCACGAATTTTTGCAAGGGTTAAAATCTATTATATGCACAATTTTATTGTTTTAAACTTTATTATCTGGAAATATTTCTGGTAATAATGTGAAAAAATGCTGGTCTAACCAATGCTTAATAGATTATCTGAATAAAATTACCACCTTTTAATGACATAAAACTAACGCAATCACAAAATCAACTTTAGCACCCATAGCATATTTTACCATAGACTTCTTAAACCAGTATATCTTTTAAATTGTCAAGAATGAGTCTATCATTTTCCTACAATTTTCTTTTTATTAAAAGCTATCGGTCAGCCCCGGCTTCGCCCTTGGTATCCTCGTACTTCAAGGAATACTATAAAAAAGAATTAACGATATCGATTCAGCCGTTCTGAGGTTTTGCGCTTACCAACACAATTGACAAATTATTTTAATTGTATAGATTACTTACTCAACAAAGTCTCCATGACCCTAGACACCGGTTTGGCGGAAGTCAACGTTTTCTCAGCGGAAGTCAGCCAATCGACAAACGCTTGCAGTGCTTCGTGGAATTCTGTCGCTTCTTTTAGCGCTATCTCTAGTTTTATCTTCTTGTCTGATGCTCTGTTGAAGATATAAACATAGGTTAGATATTGGAAATAGATTTTTTTTATGGATCTGAAAATATCTTCTTGTCTAATGCTCTGTTGATAAATGATGCAGAAATAAAATGGGTATTGAAACTTTATTGAATTGAAAATGGGGGGAAAATATGTCCAATCCATAAGTAAGACAATTCAGTGACATATTGACAATGTTGTGATCTAAAGAGTTGAATCTTTGCTATATATAAATTATTTTAATAATTTAACATTAATTACTAAATTTATAAAGAATTGGTAGTAAAAAAACACAGTTTATAGTATAAAATGACCGTTAACTATTTAACACTGATAGAAAATTACACTTAAAGTGTTATATTTTTTAAGTTTTTATAATTAAAAAAAAATTTTTTAAGACTCTTTTTTAACCGACTTCAAAAAAAGGAGGAGGTTATCAATTCGGCCGGTATATTTTTTGTCTAAATAAACAATAACATACCTAGACGTGACGTTATCCCATCTGCTCTTCAAGTTCTTCAAGTTGAGATGTAACTGCGAGGTGGGGTTCGGTTTCTCCTGCCTCTTGATGTACTCCTGACCCTGCTGCAGGACAGCTTCCACCTTTGGCCTGTTCGCTTCTATTTCGTTGTATACCTCCTGTTAAATAAAATAAATTTGGTATTTAGTTTAATAGCATTCAAATGCTTTATAAATGAGAAATTTAAAAAAATGTAGAGAGTAAGACACGGGTTCGAATTCGCCTACCGAAAGTGAAACTTAATTTTTCTTGAAAAGTTAGCTCTTTAATGTTGATATTTAAAATTATTCCTGTTTTTCATCCTTGTTAAAAGCGATGGATTTAATCAATATCTATACATATAATAAAATCGTAGGAAAGTCAAAACTGTACATTGAATATTTTTTTAAAAGAATACCTGGGCCGTGATCTATAATCGATATAGAAGCCAAAAACATAGTTTTTAGAATTTTTGTCTGTTTGTCTGTTTGTCTGTTTGTCTGTTTGTCTGTTTGTCTGTATGTTTGTCCGAGCTAATCTCGAAAAGTACTGCATAGATTGACTTCAAATTTTGCATGAATATTACTAACAGGTCGGGTGAGGCTATAGGCTACATATTATCAAGCTATCATCTACGGGGGAGGAGCTGTGAACCTTTATTTTTCTTACGTATTCCGTGTATTACGACAGCGTACAATCTAAAGACTCATGTTTAAATGTTGGTTTCGAGTAAGCCATGCTATTATCTAGCTTTACAAAATAAAAACTATGTCATTTACGTAATTTGGGCAGAGAAACAGTTTAATGAATTTAGTAGTATAAAGACAAATTAGAAACAGCGCCATCTATTAAATGTTATAAAAATCAAATCAATTTACACGTTAACTATTGGAAATTAATAATCAAATGACGCATATATAAATGTTGTTTGACAATATCTAGATTGACACTATAAAAATTATGCCATTTAAGTAACTTGGGAAGAGAAACATAGCATAAAGAATGTAAGTTGTATAATGTTAATTTTGTAACAGCGCCATCTATGAGATTTCGTAAAAATCAAATCAATTTACATGTTAACACTACTGAACACAATGTTAAAAATTAATAATTTAAATATAATTATGTTATTTATTTATTTAACTCTTTAACCCATATCTTCAGTTCCCTATAAGATATATTTCGTGTAAATAATAAACTACATTTTTTTTAAAGTGAGGGTACTTAGATGTTTATTATTTTAAGTAAAAATAGACACCATTATCTACAGTTAATCTAATGATTGTGTTCCAAAGAGTATAATAATATATTGTTGTGTTCATTAGTTACAATTTTTAAAATCTTCGTGTTTTATAAATTTACTAGCTTACCGCCCGCGGCTTCGTCCGCTTTGTCTAAAACCTAATAAATTATGTACTAAAACCTTCCTCTTGAATCAGTCTATCTATTAAAAAAACCGCATCAAAATCTGTTGCGAAGTTTTAAAGATTTAAGCATACAAAGGGACATAGGGACATAGGGACACAGAAAGCGACTTTTTTATACTATGTAGTGATATTTATAAAGCAATTGAATGCCATAAAACCAAAAATATCAAATGCAATCTTCGTGTTTTGTGAATTTTCACCATCATGCGTTCCCACAAAAGGTAAGTTGTTACTTACAGGTATTTATTGAAATGAAATGAAATGAATGATTCTTTTATTATTTTGAGGTGCATTGGGAACAGAAGTTTTTGATAAAATTTTATTTGTAAGTACTTAGCTTTTTTTATAGATTTACAGTTAACTTTTGATTTTTTATTCAATGCTAATAAAATTATATCGCCTTTGGAAGACGATTTCTGCTGATATTTTTACTACACCACTTGAAAATTGATGATTTGATGATAAAGACAGTAGCAGCGAGGATTAAGTGGAAATTAGTAATCATCCGCTTCGTCAATTTTTGACTGAAGTTAATGTCCAACGTCCAATGGTTCAATCATTGGAAGTATCTCAGGAAATTTTGGAGGATATTTTTCAGGAAGGAGAGGAGGGGCAGCCAACCACATATCAAACTACTACGTTTTAGTACCGAAAAAAATGTTATTGCCAAATGAAACGTAAATTTTGCACTCACAACTTTACAAGTAATGTTTTTATTTTGACTTTGCGGTTATCTGATTATAATATTAATCGTTATGGCTATCGACGTACCGACCGTACTGGGATCAGAGTAGGTACATGATATACAGTTCATCATCCAGGATTGCTTAGAGCATTTTCACACTGAAAAAGATGTTTTCTTTGAATCGTAGTTGCTTCATTTATTTATTTTTAATCATTTTAAATAATATGTTTTATATTTTATAAATATATCATTTTCATTATTTAAGTAGATAAAATAAATTATGTTACGGTTTTATAAGAAAACACATTATATTTGTTAGGCGACGGTGATTTCTTCCAGGCAAAAGAAATCATCTTCAGGATGGAATCATCCTGGATCATCTTCAGAATCATCTTCAGAATCATCTTCAGAATCATCTTCTGAATCATCTTCAGAATCATCTTCAGAATCATCTTCTGAATCATCTTCAGGATGGAATCATCATCATGGATCCAGATGGGGGTCAAGTGACGCGGGCCACGTACCACAAACATGCTTAGTTTGTGGTATCGAGCGCGAAAGATAGTCATCGTGTTTTTAGTAAAGTTACTATGTAAACTAACGTAATTTAATACTTAGGTACATATTCTATAATGGTGTGCTCAAACTGTTAATCTACATTTAATTTAGATTATTATTTGATACTAAGTAATGTAGAATTTAAACCACATTCATGTTTTCTTCAGATTTTAAGATTTTCTTATCAGAGTGTTCAATTTTAATGTAGTTAAATTTTATAAGAGACAATAATTAAGAAAATTTTAAAATAAAGTGTCACGTATTTTTTTTAAACAACGAATGACGAAAAACGACCTAATCGCGGACGAAGTCGCGGGCAACAGCTAGTTTTATGAATAAAAGTTTATGAGTAAGTATTTCTTTACTTTCTCTTTCAATTAACCGAGTGTTTTAAAACGAACAAAACCACTGACATAAATCATACTTAAGTATTTTTCCTCTCAACAATATTTTTTCTGAATCTACCCTCACAAAAATGAAAAACAACATACCATAAACCGTTCAAGTTGTTCAGTGGCAGTCTCCGGCAGACCGCCGACCGGTTTGGACGCGACCACCACGCTGTCCACTTCTGATAGCCATGATAGAAGATCGCCGATTTCTGCGTTGAAGCTGTTAAAAAAAGAAATATATTCATTAGAAAAAAAGACCGTGTGTGCCGAGCATACGTGTCAGAAGTGAAACTTCTTTGACAAGATTCAATGATACAAAAATCGTCACCTTACTCCATGACATGACGGTCTTGACATGACGCGACGCGTGCAATGATACTGTCAACGCGCCTAAAGTTTAAATTACAGAGGTATTTTCTGTGACAAATGAATTACTTTTAAACGTAGTTTTTTTAGACAATAGAAAATACAACAAGTTTATTTGTACAGTTTCAAACGGCGTATAATAATCTGCAAACACATACTATACATAAATATGGAATCATTAAATGCAATTAAAAATATTTTAGGGTGTTAATAAATCAAAATATTAACCTCTGCGCTTCCCTAAGTGCGTCTTCGAGTTCCGATTGTCGGTCTCTCGCCTTCTGTTGTAATTCGCGCCATTTTCTGTTAAGTGTTGCCAGTTTTTCCGCTGTTTCACCGGCTTCGTCTGTGCCTGTGTAAAAAAATAATGACATTTGACATTAACCAAAAAGGCATACAACACAGTTTAAATATACTTTTAATTTAAAAACAATAATATAAAATCGATAAAACTGATCGAGGATCAAGGATTAGTCATTGCTGATATAGCAAAATTTTACCAAGAAAACATTTTTTTTTAATTTCATTGTTATTTTCGTGTTAATTTTAATTTAGTTATTTGTATTATTATATATAAAACTTACCATGATGTACAATATGTGCGCCAGCTTCATTCAAAGTGTCCACACTAGCCTGGTGCGCTGCGATGTCGTTCACAACTACCTTTAATTTGGCCAGTTCGACTTCGAGGATTTGAGGGTCTCCAGCAACCTGGTGAGGGAAAATAAACTTTAATGCCATTTCACAAAGTGTTAGATGATAAGGGAAAATAAACTTTACTGTCACTTTACAATTTGTTAGTGTCATTTCACTTATGAATTGTAGAATATTACTTAGGCTATATTAGATTCTTGGTGTTTTGGTATTACAATTTATCAATTATGCTAATTAGAAATTTCAAATGGTCCTTCGAGTCAATTTTTATTTACAAATTAAATCATTTGAACAATAAATAGCAAGTACAAATTAATCAAATAAGGATCATCATCATATGACACTACATTCAATAATAAAAACCTCTTTAAAGTAAGTTATATGTTATTCCTGACCATTCAGTCAAGTTTTTCACAACACTAAGTGTATAGTGTCACGCTCACCGGTGTCAAAGTGTCCAGCGTATCGCTAGTGTGCTGTATCCACGCTAGCGTGTCTCTCAGCGCATGCTGAAGCTGTCCAAGCCGTAACAAAGCTCTTTCAAGCTGTTGCTGCCTTTCCACCATTCCTCGGAGTAACGCTGACCATCTTGCGTTCACTTCTGTTAGCGGTTGTTTGATCGCCGCCGCTTGTTCTGACGATGTCCTCTCTGTAAGTTCCGCTGCTTGCCTGTTGGTTTGTTGTTGATTAGATTTTGTTGATTTAAAAGAGATTTCGTGTTAGTTGTGGTGATTAGTTGAATGTATTGTATTGAATTAGTAATTTTTAAGAGTTTTTTGATAATAGAGGTTAGATATAACTGAAAACAAAAGGTGTTTAAGTATGTTGTGTTAAGTTCTGGCATATTGTGTTAAGTGTCGTTTTAAAGGAATTTTAATTCTACAGCATTGTTCTACTTTTAGTCAGTGTTAAGAGTCATATTTTACCTTTTCTATTTTAAATAAATAAATCAAAACTGATACAGAAAGTGTTACATGTTGTTATAGCATAAAAACTTATCAATATGTTTATACAGGACACTACACAAGACAAGCTAGTTTATATAATAGCTGAACAAACGGTTATAGTTCCACACTTTTCGAAGCAGAATTAAAATATAAGAACATTCATTAACATTACATATTTTATTTTACTTTTGAAAACTACAAAAGTAGGTACATAAAAAGGTACGATAACACGAACATAAATAAGTTTAGTTAATTACATGCACTTAGGTAACAGCGGTGATTCTGATATAATTCCAATATAAATAGTGTTTCTTTTTTGTTGCCTATTGTATTTCATTTAAAAGAAGAATCAGAATTTCATTAAATACTTAATTTAAAATATCACAACTTGTACAAAGTAAAGTGCATTTGACGACTGAAAAAATCTCAGTGATAAAGACCAGTGATCACAGAAATATCCACATACATAATAAACAAAGAAATATTCTGTCAGCTGACTAAACTAAGTAAGTTTTTTTTCAGAATCACCACCTAAACAAAAACAGGGAACACAAACGTATAAACGCAAGGTAACAAAACTACAAACTGGCTCATACGATACACAAGCGAAACACACAATTTTAATATAATTTTGATATTTATCTTGCCTCATCAAACTCCTGTTGGTGATTGCCAGATTCGTGGAACGGGAAAAAAACTTTATATTAGTCGCTTATTAAAACATTTAATAAACTGTTGTTTTGGGATTTGTAGGTGCTATTAGTTTGGGTTAACCCGTAACCTTAAGGATAGACGGAAAAGTAGGATCATAAACAGGTTTAAAACGCGATTAATAGCTAATGAATGACAAATCGTGTTTTAAAACCGTTACTAACTTGAAGACACTGTTTACTAAACTATTTGCATAGATATAACAGCAGTATCAAACTGTTATGAACGTTTTATTAAATACTCTTTTAGACAGCACAAATTTAAAAAAATAAGAACATTTTCAATTAACATAAGTGATTATCTGTCAGTACTTGGAATTTGTACCATAATACTTGGCAATAAGATTGAATTTCGTAATTTATAAATACTATACGCGTAGTCATTTAATTTCGGACAAAGTGATAACTTTACTATTAGGAAAGCTTTACTATAAGGAAATTCCATATAGAATTTATTCGAAAATCTATACTTTTGAAGTATCTTACCTATTCAAAGCTTCTACTTTCACCATGTGTGGATCGACTTCCGTCTTGAAGGATGCAAGTTGCGCGATTTGTCGCTTAACTGCATCTATGTCGGATCCTAGCGGTCCCATTTTAGAGAATTTCTCTTCAGCTGAGTCGAGGAACTCTTGTAGATTCTAAAGCATATAATATAATGTTTATTTGTAGATTTTAATATTGGTTAAGGATAAATTAATGTAGCCTTCATAAATTATAATGTACTAGCGGTACGCCCCGGCTTCGCCCGTGGTATATATTTCGCAATAAAAGGTAGCCTATGTTCTTCCTCAGGGTTTAAAGATTGTCTGTGCCAAATTTCATCAAAATCGGTTGAGAGGTTTAAGCGGGAAAGCGTAACAGACAGACAGAGTTACTTTCGCATTTATAATATTAGTAGGGATTGAACTTTATAATTTATTAAACATATGTATTATATCAATGATTTTGTTATTAGCGATGGTGGTATGATTACCAAAGTTTTAAACAAAACTAGGACAATCATTAAGCACATTATTGTCGTTTATTACAATAATTATGACTATATACTGCAGAATCATTAAAGATCCAAATCTTCTACACTTCTACAGTTAAACTAACCATAAAACTACATCTCTCTTAACTTCTACTCTAAAAACTTCCCCAAATTATTTACCCTATAAATCCTGCCCTAACCAAAACTTACGTGCAATGTGTCATGGAACTCCATAGCCTTTTCCATAGCATCTATAAGGTTCTCTTCTCTTCTAGCATATAACGCTGTGATATTATCCCAAGCGGTATCCAGATCTTCGATGTGTTTCTTGACTTCTGGCTTGTCTGGTTCCCCGCATATTGACATGAGGGTGGATCCTGTCTTGCGCACTTTTTCCACCTGGATTATAATATTGGTGTTATAGAAAAAAAATTGTAGAAAAATTATGATTGTTATTATTGTAATTTTTTGTGGAGTAAGTTTGAATAAGTATTACTAAAATTTGATTGGGTCTTAGTAAAGTTCTGCCATCTAGACACCTTTTTAATACAACAATTCATTTGTTGTATGGACCAAAATGACCCGTATATTGTTTTTTTGCTCCTTACATTGTAAATACCTATATTATATTGCAGACCTAAAAAACAGAAGTCAATTTTTTTTATATTTTTTTTTGGGTTTTTGGATCGTGTTGGGAATTTGGGGGACATCCTGCGCTACAAACAAAGTCAATTTTTGTATTTTTTCGCGAGATTTGCATTGGTCTCCCATTTAAGCCGCCCCGGTTGTATTTACGGCTCAGTGTGGTCAATTTCTGCTGTAAAAAATTGATTGTCTGTAAAGTCGGTTTACTGACAATAGTTGAACGTGACAACGTCCGATTGCTTCTTTGTCGCTCGTTCTGCGCTTTCGCTTGCACTTCAAGGCCTTACGGAACGCCTCAGAGCGAGGTAACGCCGCATGAGTCATGTTTTTTCGTGCGTGCAGCCGTCTCTACCGAATTATAAGACGTTGTCACCAGATTTTAGCTTTCCCCTTCCACCAGCCCATCTTTACCTGCGGCTTGGTGTGGTCGATCTCGTGGCGTATCTCCTGCAGCTGCAGCTGCTGGTGCTGTATGCGGTGCGGCTGCGCAGCCGGCGGTGGTACAGCAGCCAGCGTGTCCTCCAGCTCGCCCAGCTGCTGCATCACGGCTTCCAGCTGCTCCCAGAAGCGCTTGGCCAGCTCGAGCGCGCTGTCCAGGGACTGGCCCCGGTTCGTGCTCGAGCGTTGCACTTCGTCCCATAACCTGGAAACGGAAATACGTATTTAAAAGATCAAAATCAGTTCTCATAGCTTGGATACGTATCTTGGCAGATTAAAAACTCGCTGCAAAGTGTGCGAAATGTCGGGATAATAGTATTAATAACTCATGCCCCGGAACCACAGACACAATAAAAAATCTATTGTGTCTGTGGTTCCGGGACCGATCGGGCCGCTTGGGGCTCAATCGGTTAAGCTCGTTGTAAAGGGTGCGAAACGTCGGGATAATAGTATTAAATAAAACGCGTTTAAATTTTTAAGATCAAATTAAGCTAAAAAGAACCTACAGTTTTTTATAGAAACATTTTTTTAAATGTCAGATGAAGTAGAAAAGATCTTACACCTTTTATAGAAACATTGAAAAAAGGTCACATTCAGTTCCCATCGCATGTAAATAAATAAATAAAAAATAAAAAATCATTTATTTGGAAACAATACATAAATATTATTATAGCCACTATAAATGAAAATCAGAAAGCTGTACGGATAGCAAAAAAAGGTCACTGAAAAAAAAAATACCATAACTTATTTATTGAAGAGTAAAACAGTCAATTTTAAATCAAAGTTAAAATTAGCCAAAAAATTTTTTTGTAACCACAAAACTACCCCCATTTTTCCCAAATAAAACTTACTTATTAAGCTTATCCAGTTTCGCTCTAATATCCCTTACGGCCGGGTCAGCGGCTCTAGCTTTGCCCATCACGTCGGCGGCCGCGCGCTGCACCGCACGGTACGCTTCTTCTCTCTTCTCTAGATCTTCTATTAACGCGTTGTTCTCTTCTATTTGGTCTCTGTTGAATGAGGTATATATATTTTAGTACATGGAGAAAAAAGTAAAGTAGTTTAAAAAATTACCTAAATCGAAGAACCTCTTTAAAGTAGAAAACCCGTAAAATAGTTTGTATAGGTGATAATTACTTAACATTAAAAAGAGAATATAAACTAAGTAGTTTGATATTCTTATTTGTTTGAATTGAAGATGAGTGTAAAAAAGTTCTCCAAACAAAATAAAATCTTGTATGAAGAAATGTATCACCGAAAAAATCCGGCTTGAAGGACCAACAAGGTTTTGGTCCTTCGAGCCGGATTCTAGCTTATTCAAAATATACCTTCAAACCTATAAACAGGATAAACCAATAAATTTTTTATAAAATGAGCTATATTTTCTCACTTTCCTCAATACAAATGTACTAAAAATCACATATATTTAAACAAAAACATACTGTATTTTATGCGGGTGTGCAGACACAGGTTCTGCGTGCTGTAGCTGATCGGCCGCACCTGATAGAGCACGGACCATTCCTTCTAGACGTTCCGCGAATACTGACGATTCTTGTAGCGCCTGAAAATAAAGAAAAAGGTATTATTAATTTATTAATATTGTTATATAGAACGGTTATGAATTTGGAAATGAAATAAATATAAATCAAGGCATTGAAAATGTGATCCAGTAATCTTTTCACAACATTTGAGCGGGTAGGCTTTTATTAATTTTTGTGATTTATTTAAAAATTCAGTAACTTTAAGTAGAACTAGAAATAGAGTACGTTTTATTTTGACAATCTAAAATTATTAAATACAGTTCCATTAGGAGATAACATAACAAGGTATTCATATAACAAATATTTGAGATGTTTACAATAATGAATTTTTGAGAATGATTATTGAATAACATACAGCACAGTTGACGGTCAGACAGTTTAAAGCCCATCGACCTAAACTTGTCTAAAACGTCAAACATCTCCCCCCACTTATAACCAAACTTAATATTTAACTTAGCAGAGAAGTTCCAAATCTTAACCACACCGCCATGCTGATAAATCCACACTTAATATTATAAATGCGAAAGTAACTTTGTCTGTCTGTCTGTTACTCAATCACGCCTAAACTACTGAACCAATTTGCATGAAATTTGGTATAGAGATATTTTGATACCCGAGAATGGACACAGGCTACTTTTTACCCCGGGAAATAGTACAGGTTTCATCCCGGAAAACCCACGGGAACGGGTACTATGCGGGTTTTTCTTTGACTGCGCGGGCGAAGCCGCGGGAGGGAAGCTAGTAAATAAATAAATTGTTTATACCTGTTCCAATTCCTGCTGTCTCTGCCTCAATTCAGCCCGTAAAGCGTTGTATCGCTCACAGTCAGCGTCCACGGTATCCCTTACAGCGGCTGCATCGCTTTCGCTGATTAGATTGCACAGCGCTTCACCTGTCTTGACCAGCTTGTCGACTAGAGGCTTGTGCCCGCCGATCGATTGCTGTAGCATCTGTGAAACAATGTAAAATATTAAATAAACATTGTAAAAATGGCTGAAAAGATCAATTAGGGAAGTGTGATGTTCAATAACCATTGAACATCAAATTAATAATCAAAAAACATAACATCAAATAAGAGATACGCTGGCAAATGGCGTACAACTTTTACTTGGGCATTATAATAATGCCCGAACACTCCATAAAATTGGAATTGAATAAAACCATCATTCAGCGCTAAAACCTTTTTTTATTTGAAAAGAAAAATTAAATAGAACAATTTTAGTACGATAAAAAAAAGAACAATATGTACCTCGTTCTTATCTTGTTGCTGAACGATTTGTTCGGGTCTAAGCGCCGGCATCGCCAGCATTTGTACTTGTTTCTCCATGTCGTCCAACCATGAGGATAATCTGAAAAGAAATATATGTAAAATAAACGAAAAAGAAAAAAAAAAAATATAACTGTCATTTAAAAACTTCTTCATGTTGAGGACAATAAATCAAACCAAATCTGTTTATTTGCTTGCGTATTTGGTAATTTAAAGGTGTTAATATACAATATTTTTATCACGTATACTGCCATTGTAAGTGTCAATTAAATTCTTTCTTTCTTAAAAATTATTTTTTTTGCAACTACCCTCAAAATGTTCCCACTCACCCATGGTGTGTATCAGCGAAGTGCTCTGCGAGTGGCAGCGCCTGCTCCAGGGCTGCCAACCGCGCGGCGCTCAGCTGCCCGACTTCCTCCATCATCTCCTTCAGTTCTTCACTCCTCTCCCTTATCACTCCCGCTTCCTCTGTCGACTGGCATTCGCGGAGCACCTGAAAGATGATAATTATCGTGAAAATTTTTTTTTTCACCAAAAGACAACTGTGGGTGATATGAAATAGTGGAAGTATTTTAATTGTGACAAAATATAACAGAAAGCCGGTAACAGCTAGTTGATACATAAAATCATGTAAAATAATTAAGATTGACAGTTTTCAGAATAAAAGGAAACTAATATTATAAAGAGGAAAACTTTGTTTGTTTGATTGATTGTAATGAATAGGCTCATAAACTATTAGACCGATTTTAAAAATTCTTTCACCATTCGAAAGCTACATTGTCCACGAGTAATTTAGGCTATATATTATCACGCTAAGACCAACAGAAGCGGAATCACGCGGGTGAAATCGCGTGGCACAGCTAGTAATGAATAAAAAGAGGGCTTTTTTTCTAAGAGAGCAATCTCTTCACGTTTCTTTGCAGCTGTTTGGATACATAAGTATATCAAAATAAATAAATCAAAGCAAATTGACATACATAGATCTCAGTTCGCTGGGCAGGTAGCTAGAGCATAACCTTACCAATCAGGGTTGCCTGGAAGAGATTGCTTTTGAGCAATAAGGCCGCCTTTTAGTACGTATGTGCCGTGTGTTTTCATTGTATTTAATTATAGTATAGCTTATTTATGTTTGGTATATTATGTACAATAAAGAATAAATAAAATAAATAACCATTCATTCGTTCATTCCAAGAAGCTGATGTCTAATACACTGGAGATTGCACTATGAACATTAACTTGTCACAAGAAAATATGGCGTCATTCAAGGTCATATTGTTCTTGTGACAAGTTAATGTTCATAGTGCAATCTCCAGTGTATTAGATATAAGCTTCTTGGTTCATTCACTGACCTTCTTAGCCTGCGCGAGCAGATCCCTGGTCCTCACCCGCTGCGCAGCCACGTCATCGCACAGCGGGCGCAGGTCGGCCAGCTGTGCCCGCAGCACGTCGGCGCGTGCGCCGGGCGGGGCGCTGGCACGCAGCTGTGCGTCTGCTGCGCGCAGCCACTCCACTAGCTCCTCCATGTCGCCCACTACTTCTAGCGACCGCTGTGGAAGAAAATATTAATCACTACTTCTAGGTAGCGCTGTGGGGGAATATATTTAGTGAATAGAAGAAATTTGATATATTTTTCACTACTTCTAGCGACCGCTGCGGGGGAATAGATTTGTTTAAAAGAAGAAAAAATATATATGTATACTAGTGGTCCGCCCCGGCTTCGCCCGTGGTACCTACATGTTTAAACTATCCTATCTCTCAAGTTGGATCGAACTGCACATGGTGTGCGAATTTTATTATAATCTGTTTAGTGGTTTAGGAGTCCATTGAGGACAAACATTGTGACACGAGATTTATATATATTAAGATATTAATCACTACTTCTAGGGAGCGCTGCGGGGAAAAAAGATTTGGTAATTAGCAAAATTTTATATATGACTAGCTTACCGCCCGCGGCTTCGTCCGCTTTGTCTAAAACCTAATAAATTATATACTAAAAGCTTCCTCTTGAATCACTCGCTATTAAATAAAAATGTGTGCGTGTACTAGTGTACACACGTAAGAAGTGAAATTTCTTTATGACCATATTATTTTTCAAAAAATAATTTACTATATTTACGTCGAATCACGCGTCATCACGCGAGTGATTCGACGTAAATGGACGTAAATATAGTATCTTATCCCTACCGGGAAAACTAAATTTTTTTCACTTCAAAAAAAATATAAATAATCACTACTTTTAGGAAGCGCTGTAGGGGAATATATTTAGTGAATAGAAGAAATTTGATATATTATTCACTACTTCTAGCGAGCGCTGTGGGGGAATATATTTAGTGAATAGAAGAATTTTAATACATTACAATTAAGGCGAGGTATTTCAACGCACCGTTTGCACGAGTCTAATTGCAAATACATGAAAAAGTTCTTGCAAATACGCCTACATCATACCATCATCATCTCCTTAATGCCGTGGGGAAATAGATTTGGTAAATAGAACAATTTTGATATATTATTATTGAAAGAGTGTAGAGAACAGATAGGTTCACTAACATATTTTTCAAATGAAATTAAAATTAATGTTTAAAACATTCAGGAGTAATTCAGGAGGATTCACACATTTATTTTAAAATTATGTATAAAATCCACCCATAATTACCTTCTTGCTCAGTAACAATCTTTCAGCCTTGCGCTGCACTTGTTCTGCGATCACATCGAAACGACGGTTATCCCGCGTCACCATACCCTCCACGTGGGTAGCTCCTTCCCCGGGGGATATCTGGCAAAAACGGGGAAAATATATAAATATATTATGGTAACGTAATAGTGAAAAGAAAATTTATAATGCCGTAGAGTTGATAGAAAATAAAATTATTTTTTCACCTCTGCAGATTTACCAAATAAATGTAAACACTTTTGTTCTAAACAGGACCATTGTAATTTATTTATTTTATTTATTTATTTATACAATACAATAATACAATTCATTAAATATAAATTAAATTAAACTGGCGCAAACATAATCTCTTTAGAGATTTACCGCGCGCCAGCGCCGTCGACATACAAAATAAAGATACGATAATATTGACAAACAATAATACAACATTATTACATACATTCATTCACAGAACTAACAAAAATATTTCGCAACATCTAAGTACATCTTTTATTTTAACAAGAATTGTAACAAGAATTAAAGTGAACAGCACGCAACTCAAGAAAATGATATACATTTTAAATTATCGTAATTATATAAGTGCGTACTACACATTGCATGCGTACGTACACACATATCAAAATTTGAAACATCCCCTAGGCTCAGTCAAATCGACCGATATTAATTTACCCTTTAAATTCAATTTATGCTTGACTGTAAGTACATACATAATAAACATAATAAATAAAACACATACTTGACACAACTGAGGTCCGACCAAGTTGATATTGTCCAATAGAGGTCTGAATTCTTGTAATTCAGCCTCCAAACGTAAGATGTCTTCTTCGCGCGGTTCGACTGATTGCAGGCAAGTTTCCGCGCTTGACATCCATTCTGATAGTCTGAAAGTTTATGTTTGTGTTAATTTTAGAAGGTATGGACTTATAAAATAATTAGGAAATAAGATATAAGAGAAAGATTATGTATAGGAAAATGTTACGAAGCGTTTCAGAAAAGCAGAAATGCGCAGTTCTTCTTCGGTGATAATAAATTTCGCTCATATTGATATGGGTCGACTTTTTATGTATTTAAGAGTTAAAATTAGATCTGATCATACTAAGCTATTTAATACAAAAATATGTAAAATTTCTTGTTTTTTTTATTGCATGCGTAAACTCATAACTGTATATAATTCTACTAAATAAGGATTGTCATTTGTTTTCAGCTACTGCGTTCGAGTAACCATTATTACTTATACGTATGCTAAAATTCTCTTTGGTACGATATTTGTGCAAATTTTTGGGACCAATATCATTAAAGATAAATTTAAATGTTATTTCTCTATCTGTACGTTGCGGAAAAAATTAATTTAATATATATTCAACTCACTTAGCATGTGAATTATATAACTGTTGCACCAACGGCAGCGTATCAGAGGCCAGCTTAAGCAAGTCAGCTCCTTTGCTAGTAAGGTCGTTGTATCTCCTCTGTAGAGCGTCCAGTTTATCCTTGAGCTGTAGGGCTTCGTCTCCGGAGATATGTTTCATTAGTTCTAGACCAGATTCCACTGTACTGTCTACTGCTTCTTGCTTCGCTGATATTTCTTCGGTTTTCTCCTGTTGATTAGGTTTAGGAATAGTAAATTATATATTTTGAGCATTTGATTCAAGTTTTGTAGAAAAAAGATTTTAAATATTGGGCCATCATGTGTATTATCGATGTAAGAATGCAAAATTATTTTATTTCCAAGTTCATAAAAAAATTATAAATACTCATGAAATTAATTCAAAAAAGGATTTCTGGAATTAATTGCTGGTGAAATGACAAGAAATAAAGAACAATATTTTATATCCTGTCATTTTAAACAAGAAAGAAACCATTTTTTCACCGTTATTCCACATCATGATCGATTTTCACCTATGTTTTTTTAATTCATTCATTTTAAAGCTATAAAACCTAACTTTTTTATCAAAACTCACCGCCAATTCGTCCATCTGCCTCAAAAGTTTCTCCATGTGCACCGGTAGCACCTTCCTCTTGGCCAAGTACTGTTCCATGGAGTCCATCCACGCGGATAGATCTTGGTATGTTAGGACAAGATGGCGAAGACCCTTACGTGAGTTGTCCAGGAGATCGCCTATGTTTAGACTGTGGTCTACTAGCGCTTGGTATCTGAAAAAAAAAAATTAATTTTGGTAATATGTAACATAAAACATGTTAAAATAATAACGAATACAAAATAAAAACAACTATTAATATGATGGAAAACGACGCTAATACCTCTTATTGGGTGGAGCCATTAATTAAGAGAATATGTACAATAAAAATGATAAGATTTGCTCATACATAAAAAAGATTGCAAATGTTATAAAACTGAATATGACTGTGTTGTTTTTTAAAAAAAAGTATTGCATTAAAGATTGCTGCCAGTACGTTGGTCCTTCGAGTCGATAATTGGTCTATTAAAATTAGCTATTTAGCTATTTTGCCAATCACTAAACATATCCTACTACATTAATGGAAAATTCACAACTTGATATATTCGTGCTTATGGAAATCTGCCAGAAACAAATGACAGAGACTAATTCAACGTCCCCGTCAAATTCATGTCAAACAATTTCCAACTCTAGTACTTAGTATTTAAGGCAGAAATTTCTAGATCTATTGCCTAAATAACCTAGTACTTCCATACTTAATATTATAAATGCGAAAGTAACTCTGTCTGTCTGTCTGTTACTCAATCGCGCCTAAACTACTGATTCAATTTTCATGAAATTTTGTATGGTGATATCTTGATACCCGAGAAAGGACATAGGCTACTTTTTATCCCATGGAAAATGACGAAAGAATACTTTGGGAAAATGACGCATTCCCGGAAACCGGTTTTTCTTTGACTGCGCGGGCGAAGCCGCGGGCGGAAACCTAGTAAGGCATAAATTTCTATAACCTACCTATCAGTAGCCGCATGCAGTCTATCAGCCAATGCTGCTGCTTCATCATCTCCCACGAGGGTCATCAGCTCGGATGCTGTTTCTGTTAACTGCTTGAAAGGTGGCTGCTTGGAGAGTATGTCGTCGTGGATGTTCTTTGAAGAGAAGTAAAATGAAAATTATATATAACAAATATACTTCGAATAATTATTTTTAAATTAAACATGTAGAAATCAAATGAAATGAAGTGAAATAATTTATTTGCGGAGTTTACAAGATAATTCCAGTACATAGAATGCTATGAATTTTAACTATGAATTTTTACAGTCGGTTATGACGTATACAAAATAATTACACCTATCGATCTAAAATAGCTGTTTATAATAATCTGACTTAACCAAGTAAATCTTCCAATACTAAGAACTTTTTATTTTACTCCCCCTTCCAGTAGTTCCTTTATTTCACAATTCTAAAAAAAATAAACAACATAATAAATTTCCAAACTCACCTTATGCTCTCTAATCTTCTGCTGTATCTTCTCTTCATCAGTGGGCACCAATTCCAATGCCTTCACTTTCCTCTCAGTGACTCCGAGCCATTCGACTAGAGGTTGTAATTGTTCTTCGAATGTTTTCGCCACCTATAATAATTAATTATATTAGTTGATTATTATTATTGAAAAGTTTAGGTTTGTGTTTTTCCATTCTTGTTTTTTTATAAGAACTCTTGATTTGTGATAAGTTGGCAAATTGATCAAGTTTCAGTGGAATAATAAATGAGAATTATAAGTTTTTTCTGGGTAATAAATTATTAAATTTAGAAATTTAATAAGATTATTACAGATCAGCATATTTAAGATTTCTAGATATAGCATATATTTATTGGAAATGATGTTTTTTTCATGATTGTTATTGCATTTTTTTTAACGTTTAACACTTGAAATCAGTCTAAGAAATCGCGACCAGGTAGAACATCCAGCCTTTACGTCATAAAAATAAAAAAATTCGAAATGCCTTAAATTTCATATTTTTTCCAACATAAACAAAACCACATCAAAATATGAACTTTAAATTTCTAACCTATTTATTCCAACATACCTTCATAGCCTGTTCCAAATCCAGCATCCTCTGCTGAGCACTAGCGGTCAGAGCATCGAATCTTTGCAACAATCCCTTCAGTTGTTTCTCGATAGCTTTCTTCTCGTTTGGATCACAGCCCGCGGCCACTTCGTTGCCCATCGCGAATAGAGAGGACATCGAGTTTTGTCTGTCTGTCAGCATTTTCTTGAGGAACTGTGTAGAAAAGGAAAGAAGGTAAGTTTCTATATGTTATTTCAGGATTTAGTTTTAATTTTGACAGTAGTTTTGTATTTAGAAGATTTGGTTATCTTTTACGTTGTTTAAAATTATAGGATGGATATATCGTCAGTTAAATTGCAAAAAATACATTTCTGTTAAATATTGAATTAAATTTTGAAAAATTAATATGTTTCTGTATCTTAATTTAACACAGAAAAGTATTCTTTCCAACGTACCAAACATCACCTAATTAGAAAAATAATCATAAATTCTAAACATTACTATGTAACTACTACTACTAGTACTTGAAAATTGCTCATAACTTTCTAGAATTTACTCAAAATAATAGGTTGTCCTATCCAAAATTTGCTCAAAATCATGCCAAGAACATACCTTCTGCTCCTGCAACTGCGCTTTCACGACCTTATAATCAGCAGACGGTGGTTTCTGGTTCCTGACCAGTTCTTCCGTGTCTGCCAACCACCGAGCCAGACCACCGAGGGCTTCTGCCAACTTGCCAGACTGTAACAACCCTACGTCTAGACGACGACCACGCTCGTTCATCTGTGGAAAATATATAGTTATTTATTTAATTGAAGAAATTATCATTGATTTTTATTGAAATATCTAAAAAACTTTCTTTTGGGTATGTTTTTTAAAATGTCATCATTGAAAACATCGTAAAAGACTAAATATAAAAAGGACATTGCAAACAATGCGATAAAATATTCAGAAGCATATTGCAAAATGTATTACTACTGCATTGGAATAAGTTATGTTGTTTGCATGAATCAAACTTTCATGAGAGGCACAAATATAGGACACAAAATATAAAATCTATTTCGGGTGATCCAGAAGAGATCGCTTCACCACTTAAAAGAGACTTGAGAAGCAATCAAATAGATGCAGACAAACTTAAAACTGTCCGTCTTATTGCTTCAGAGCGATATCTTTCACACAACCTTTATAGGTTAGCATAGCATCCATAGCAATAACATATTACATACCTTTTCCTTCAATCCATTCCATTTATCATTCATCTTCTCCAAGTCCCTCTCCAGTTGTTGTGTAGGTACTCCCTGCAGAGCAGACCTTACCAGGCCTTGCCCAATCTGTGAAAATATAGTAGTTATTAAAACAGAAGCGTGTGCCTACGTATCAGAAGTGAAACTACTTTGGCATGATTCAAAGACACCAAAATCGCCTCACTCCATGACAGTATTGCCATGGCGCGACCTTGAAATTTTACCCTCAACGCGCCTAAAGTTTCACTTTAAAACTAAGAAACAAGTGACAAAGTAACAAACAAACAAACCTTGTTACAGTGGGACACATTCTGGCCCAACGGCTCTAGGGTCCGCTGCTTGAGGTCCGAGAAGTCCTTCTGTTGGGACCTTATTTGGTCCACGTCGGAGGACACCGGTTTAAGGCTTTGCACTTGTTCTGCAGCCTAGTGAAGGATAAATAAATGATTAATTATTTATTAACAATTAATTGATAGTTTCATTGATAAAGAACATTTTCTATCGTACAGTTTTGCTACTGCAACAATGTGGTCTAAATTCATTTTACAGGTTCATTAATTCGTAAATCTTAAATTAATGTAGTCATTTCATTACAATCGTTATTTTTAGTGTCATAAACACATTAAAAGATTTAAATTCGATACATCATTTCCAGATAATAATTATTCTTATATTTTATCTGGTCAATATTTCATCCAGAGCTGATACGTTGCTATATACTTTGAAAATAATTTCATAATTAAATTTGATGGCCAAAATTATTCATCAGAAGTACTTCTTAAGTCATTTAGCATTATTCAAGCTATGCACCTCATAATCTAATTAATTAAAACCACACAAACATACATATAAACAAAGTTACACTATAAATACCTCATTAATATCATCCATAACTGAATCATAAGCCTTGTAGAACGCCTCCAGCTTGCTGAGAGTATCGTCCAAGTCCTGTTCCCGCGCGCGGGTCCGTTCCTCCATCTTCCTTAGGTGTTTGCGGAGACCTTCCACCTGTTTCATTGCAAAATTCACGTATTAATACTTTAAAAATATATTAACTGAGAAAATTCCTATAATTTGTACCTAATAATTACTATATTTGAATGAATGGAAGCGAAAATGCAGAAGATATACCAATTTTAATAAGTTGTTTCTTAACTATTTTTTTCAAAGATTTAATACGTAAAATGATTTCTATATCTAAAAAAAAATTTATGCGTGAAATGATGGACATCATTATTCTTATATTAGTCACGTTATTTTTTTAACATGTTCCAGGATAAAAATATAGTTAGCCATCAAACATTTTAAGGATGGCATGGCAGGATTGACAAAAACATCATTTCGAGTAAAGAATGGTAGCAAAGTTCTCTAATGTCTATATTTTAATACCTAACCATAGTAATGGTTTTGTATGCTGTATTTTTTCTAAATATTTAAAGATGACTACAAATAAATGTCAAAATGCTCCAAACTCACATGCTCCCTGGCCTTCGAAGTATCCCCATATCCACCATCAATGAGATTCTCCCCAGTACGCTCCACATCAGCGATCCAGTCTTCAGCTCGCTCCAATTTACTGAAGAACTTGTTCACTTCGTCTATTTGCGCTCGAACAGCTTTAATATCACGGCCCGGAGGTTTCATGGCGTCTAGTTCTTTTTCTAATTCGGACATGTTACCGGACACGCCTTTTACTTTGTCCTGTTGGTTGATAATAATAAAACTATTAAAACACCAAAAATAATACACACAAAATATAAAGCGGAACCTTTTTCAATTTTAACTAAGCTTAGAAATGTCTTTTGAGGTATACAGAATGGTCATTTTGTTATTTAACTCAGATTGAAAGTTAAGCAACATGAAACTTCATAAAACAAAAACGTATTAGCAAAGACATAGTTCTCCTTTTCTACCACATTTACTAAAGTGAAACTCAAACTAAACACAATATTCAACTAGACTTCGTGGGGAAGCGGTTTTGAATCGGTAAAAATATAGAAAAATAATAAAAAAGACGTGTGTCACTCGGGTACTGGGGCGGTTGCGCTATTGCATGCTATGCCTTCAAGCCACACCTCCGCCCGTCGGAGTGGGGAGCGTGAGGTTTTTTCGTTACGGAATTTCTCGATTCGGTCCCCGCGCTCAAGGCCCGCGATAGAAGCTATGCAATAGCTTAATAATTTATCACCAGCTCGGAACAGGTACTTCGGAATGTATTGTTCAGAACTTGTACATGTTTTTCTGAATATTTTTAAGACAAATTTATCATAACAAGACACTACTATCGCTATCTCGATCTTTCTTACCCTCCCCAAGATAATAACTCTTTCCTTGCTTTGAATGCTAAGTCTCAAACTAACCTGGAAGAAAGCCACAGCCTTCGCAACTCCAGCCAACTCATCAGCGGCCCGCTGTGTTCCACTGTCCAATCTCTCCAACCGCTCAGCCAAACCTAATGCGGTTTCGTCCAACGTAGCGCGAGCTCTTGCAGCCGCTTCGGGTCCGCTGAATTCTTGAGCTAGCGACACTATGTCGTCCGCTGCTATGTTCACGCTCTATAAATAAAAATAAGTGGTACATTAAAAAAAAACTAAAAAAAAAATATATTTGTTAGTTGTTATGTAGAATTGTGTGGACAAAGAAGTTAAAAAATCATTTTTAAAACAGAGTGAATGTATATTGATGCCTTTTTAAATTACTGAAAACATTCCATAACAATTTATTTGTGTTGAATAACTGTGTCGATTTACTATTTTTTATAATAAATTGCAATAAAAAATAAATCCTCGAAATTAATTTAATTTGTCCAGAAAAATAATTCAGACTGCAATATTTGTAGAGAAAATAACAGTTTTCCATAATATATAACTACTCCCAAAAATGGGGTTAATCAAATCCTAACCTTCCCCAAAAACTAGACAAGCAAACAATATAGTTTTTGAGTCCTAATAACAAAGAGAACAACGAGACAACAAAAAACTGGCCAAGTGCGAGTCGGACAATAACTTTTCTCAATAAAATTACCTGTAAAGGCGCTCGTAACGCGTGCACATGTTCAGTCAGCCTCGCCACAGCATCCTTGGCAACACTGGGCGGAGATTGTAGCGCAGCTTCCAACCTCTCTTCGCATCTCGCGAGAGGGGCTTCCACGGCTCTAACTTTTTCGAGGAATTCTCCTAGTTTTCGGCTAGTTGATTCTAGGTATTCGATTTGTTGGAGCACCTCTGTAAAAAAAAAATGGGTACATCAATAAATTTATAGAAAAAATGGCGGTATCTAATATGGGTAAGGAAAGCCATAAAACCAAAAATAACAAATTCAAGATATTTATAGATGGAGTAAGTGTGAAGTTTAATGAATAAGTCTTTAGATAATGTATAAATTGGCAATATAAATCGACCAAGTGAATTTAAGATAGATAACACTATATCTAACAAGAAACAATAGTAATATATTTCATTAAAAGATTTGGGACAAACACAAAACATAATGTTTTTAAGAACTTCTGCTCTTTCTTAACTTAAGTTAGGTAGTTGCAGATATTTTTTTTCCAGAATACAACTTACCGTTATTAACCCTATCCCATTTCTCCTTCATGGTATCGAGTTGTTTTCTGACAATCTCTTGGTCAACATCACAAGCTGATATAAAGGTTTCTCCAAGCGTCCTGTTGTTTTCGTATTCACCGGACCTGTATCCAAATATATGCATTAAAATTTGTTTAATATAAGAATATTTTTAATTTCTCTGCCAAATCAGTAATATGCTGTTTATAAAAGTTTATCTCATAAATCAATTTTCGTCCATTTAAAGATTTATTTTTTTATATATCAGACACTATTAAATGTATATTTTATGGTTATGCTTTTCTACAATAAATTCTACATATTGTAATTGTTTTTTCTCATACAATTATTGCAGTCTGAACATCAATAACTGAGTCTTGAACTGCCAAAATGTCGACAAACATTATGGCTTTCAGTCACTTTTAGGACGAAGAAATTTCTAAGTACAATTTTTTAAACCAATATTACTCCTGATATAAACCAACCTCTTCCAAACATCGTTCCTGATATGCTGCAAGTCTCTCAACTGCCTCTCCAGCTCTTTGCGAGTGAAAGCGACCGGTGGTAGTTCCCGAAGACGAGTTTCCACCTCACTGAGCCAGGGTAAGAAGGATTCTTGCGCTTTGCTGTATTTACGGCAATGTTCCTGCAAATAATATATTGGGTTAGATAAGTCTGTTGGAAAATAGGTTATTCTTTGTCGAAATTGGTTGCTGATTTTAAAAAGAAGATACTATACGAATTTAAAAGAGTCGTAGCTAATAGCTAGGATGTGAAACATCTGACAGTCTTTTATATAGCGACCAATCTTTGCGACTTAAGTAAAAATTAATTGAACATCTAACCAAAAGTAACCGTAATAAGCAACATTATATGTTAATCTAAACTAATCGGAGCATACGTGTCAGAAGTGAAACTTCTATTACTAATAAGTGAGCATTTTGTAAAATTATATGTGATTAAACGTATTTTCTTTCTAATCTTCCAATAAATTCTTCTAAAAGTTAACCTAAATGATTCAAAATTGTAATTAATATAGTCTTACCGTAGCCGTTTGCAGTCTGTTGTATCTATCGACTGTCTCTCTCTTCAGTTTGTCCCACTGGCTCTGAATCCTGTCCAGGTCTTTGCGGAGTCCGGCGAAAGCTGGTTTTTTCTCCATTTCACGACCTACAGAATAGATGTTAATTAATGACTAGATTAAGACAAGACAAGTAAAATTAGTTTCTTAATGAACTTCTTATAATTCATTAATAAAGGGTTAGCTTAATAATTATAATTATTATAATTCATTAATTTAAGGTTAGTTAAGTAATTGAACGGCATATGAGAAATATATCAATAGTAATTTCTTGTTTGATTTGAATATTAATCATTTAGGAAATAAAGACTGACCGATTGTTGTGATTTTAAAGCTAAAAGTAGTTATTGTTCTGTGTTTCAGTGTGCGTGAGCACACACGCATATCTTTGTCTAGTTGTACGATGTTGTTCAGCATGATGATCTCCTTATAACAGAGCATAGTATGCGAATGCGTACGGGTGGAGAACGTATGCTTGTGTGTACGTGTTTGCGTGCATACGTACGTATACCCTGACGTATGTGCATACGTACGTGTGCTCCCTCTGATGTATACGTGTGCGTGTTTTGTACTCCTTTTGGCGTATACGCGTATTTGCATAAGTGTGTGTGTGCGAATTTGCGTGCATACATACGTATACACTTCTGTCGTGTCCGTATGCGTGTGTGTACATTTTGATCCCTTCTATTTACGTCTAAGTGTGTGTGTGTGTGTGTGTCGTGTGCTTGGGTGTATATGCATTTTGACCCCTTCTATCTTTGTCTACCTGTGCGTGTAATTGTGTATACGCGTACACGGCGTACACGCGTGCCCACGTACATGTGTGTGCGTGCTTGCGTGCAACATACGTATACACTTCTGTCGTACCTGCGTGCGTATGTGTGCGTGCGTGCGTGTGCTCCATCTGGCGTATACGTGTGCGTGTGTGTGTGCGTGTGTGTGTGCGTGTGTGTAGTGTGTGTGTGTGTGCGCTCACCCTTGTCCAGCAGCATGACGAGCTCGTGCTCGCGCTGCGTGAGGCCGCGGTAGAGCGGCTCGTGCGCGTCGCGCGCCGCGTGCAGTCGCGTGCGGTCCGCCGACACGAGCAGACGTGCCGGCAGCGCGCCCAGCTCCGCGCCCAGCCAGCCCAGCGTGCGGGACACGCCCTCCTCGATGCTGCGACCGTCCCTATGCACGAAACGTTATAATATATAATAGGAAAAACTATAAAAAACAAAGATATAACATGGGAAATACAAACATTTTTTTGAATTGAAGCCACTCATATAACATCGTATGACAACGCCAAAATAAAGCCAAGTAAACGCAAAACTACAGATTATTAAAGATCACATGAAAAAAACAGTATAATAGGCATTATAAAACATAAAAAAAGAAAAAAATATTTGACCCCACAAAAATTACGTGTTCAGCTGAAACGGAAACATTTTTCATAAAAAGGGTTAACAGAAAAATACTTACTTGAGGGCCGCTTCAATCTCCGCCTTCTTATTATCCAGCTTCCTCTGTAGCTGGTCGTATTGCCTCGCGGCCGCGGCCAGCTTGCTCTGTATGTCCTGCCTCGAGCTGGCCTCGCCCAGCACTTCCGCTAGAGTGGCTCCAGCTGCTTCAAGATCAGCTAGGAGAGGACGCTGGCCTTCCAGCTGGCGTTCTAGGTTCTGAAAATATTTCAAAATATATGAACATTAAAAAAAAAAGATAATTAGGCGGGATTTGAACCCGCGACTTTCGCATTATCAGGGCGAGCTATCGAATTTATTCTCATTCATAAAGCATTTGAGTACTATGAAATTCATACTTGTTTGAGAAGATCACTAATTCAACAGGGCAGGATTAATTTAACTGGTTGTTCTAAAAAAATGTTGTGAATGCATTGCTGCTTCTTCAATGCATTTGTTTAATTAGATGGCACTTATTCTTGGAAATGATTAAATAATGATCCTAAAATAAAATGAATTTACATACGACGATTACTAAATTAGCAACAGAGGAATAAAATAAATATAAAAACATGGCAAGCAATATTCTGACTTAACTACCAGACATACCATCCTCAATAAGGAGCTATCTAAACAAAAATAACTCATCAATTCAACAAAATTTCCTCACACATACCTCAACCTCCCTCAGCTGGTCAGCGGGCTCCTGTCTCGCTGACACATCATCTAGTTTGTCAGCGATTGTGTGTAACGCGTTACGTAACCGTTCGAGCCCGGCGTCGAATTCGCGAGATGTGTCCGCAGCTGCTCCTAGACTTTCTGCACGTTGTTCCAACCTGGATAATAAATCGGTTTTATTATAGTTCTTTTTTTATTTGCTTTTCGTGCTCGGATACGAAAGAAAATAGTGGAAAACAGCAATTCTTAGTCTTTAAAAGCATCCCTTGCTACCTTTGGTTCAACTTTCGCATTGAAAACTCCTGGAAAACTGTCCACTAAAAACTACCAGATGATTAGGAAATATCACGTGCAAGTGAAAATGATGTCGCCACTAAATACTTAATTTGCATGATTACTACCTATGTTTTCTCCACTATTTATTTTAATTCATTAACTTATTTGGTGCTAAATAAATATACCTCTATCTATAGACCTATAAGTATATATATTTTTCCTTTAACTCTACACCCAATCCAACCAATTTTTATCTCCTAAACTTGTAAACAGTCAACTCACTTATTCAACAGGTCATTCCACCTATCCTGCAGGTCCTGGACCTTCTGGGCCAGTTTCCTGACATCAGGGTCATCGTGGGGCAACTTCTGTAACGCAGAACTAGCGACATCTTGTAAATGGGAAAGCTGCGGTTGCTGACCGCGGAATTCTTCGCGGAGTACTTGCACCTGGACAGGGGAAAAGATAAATCATCAATTTTTTGCCATGCCAAACAAAATAAAGGAGTGCATGCATCTGGGAAAGATGCCAAATTGCCGAATTGTAAAAAAAAAATATCAAAAGAAGAATAAAGAAAAACTTTAACAAGAAAATCAATGACAAAATGCAGCAGGATCAGCTAATGCTGTCCTTTTTAAGCAATTATTAAGGCATTTGAATAATTTTGTGCGTAAATTTAGATATCGAATATAACAAAAGCAACATAATAATGTTTATTATATAAATTTAAGATTTTATAAAGTTGTCAAACTGGTTTAACATAATTTCACCACGAACAACATTTGTTTCCAATTACCAAAACAAACAATTTTAATACAATCTTCAACTAATTAATCAAATCTCACCTGTTGCACTTGTGTTTGCACCATCCTCGAATCCGAGGAGATCGGTCCGAGTGCACCCATCATGCGCTCTTTAGCACTGAGCCATAGGGATAAACTGCTGTGTGTGTCCAATAGTTCCTTCATTTCTTCCATGAGTTGGATCCTGGAATTGCTTTTATGTTAATTATTTGTTCTTGACGTTTATTTTTTATTTGGGAAGGTGATACGTAACAAAATGATGGTGTATTAACAAAAATATACAATAACATCAAAAATAAGAAGCACTGTAAGTATATTTCATCTTATTATTTTAAAAATCGTTATCAATTGCTGTAAAGGATTAGGTCAATTATTCAAGTTAGCATGTCAATGAATTATGAAAAAAAAAATCTTGGACATTTATTTCACTTATAATGATTTTCTTTCCTGATCAATTTTTTGCGATTATACTCATTTAAATGTATTTTTATCTATGATGTTCCATTTCTTGTCTCCGAGTCATTGCCGCCTTATTTGATTATTTTGCTAATATACTAATAATTAAAATCAATATAAGAGCACATATACGCTAGACAAACACTTAAAATATAAATGATACACTTACTTCTCCTTAAAAGCATCATGCAGAGCCTTCCATCGTGAAGCAACATCGGTCACTTCGTCTTGAAGCCGGTCAGCGCCTTGCACACTTTGCTTGCGTTTCAACAATTCACGCACCTGATTGAGTTTAAAAGAATCATTGAATTGAAATATAATACATTAGATTCAAGATACTACACATTTTTGAAATGAAACTTTTTCAGGCGCGTTGAGAGTAAGCTTTTAAACTGTCACTTCATGGAGTAAGGCGACGATTTTGGTATATTTAACTTGCCAAAGAAGTTTCACTTCTGACATGTTGTCATTGTTTAACCTTCAATGATTATAATTTTGGAGAATTTATGTATTTAAAATAAATGTTATATATAAAGTTATATTTTTCGTTTAAAGTGTAAAGCTGTAATTTTCTTAGAATACATTTTATAAAAACCGTCACATTGTCACTATAAAATAAAACTACTAGTGCAACATTTAGTTCATAATTCTTACCTGGGTCTTGGTAGAATCAAGAATGCTCTGTTTCTCATACATCTCTTCGAGAACGGCACGTGATTGTTTGATAATTTTATCAGCTTCCTCCTTTGTACTGGGCACAGATTCTTTAGGCAATTGCCTTTGCACCTGATAATTAAAAAATATAATCTAATATTAGTAGGTTTAATATTTGTTTCATTAATTGTGTATATTGTTCCTATTACAATACTTTTTTCATATTTCTTCATAACATCTGTTATAAATACAAAGTTAGTTAACAATAATACATTTATATTATAGCATCTATCATTTTACTATCTTCAACTGTACATAAAATTCAATCACATAATTAATTAAGACAATATTTGTTACAACTACAATCTACTCGTCCAACAAATTTTACAACATAGTCATTTATATAGCTAACAAACAGTAACGGACCAAAAGCGGTACCTTGTGACACCCCACATAGTTTTAGATAGAAATTTATATCGAATTTATACAATTTACTTATTCTAAATTAATGTATGTCTGTTTTTAATGTATAATCGTTTTTTAACCTAAATAAAGAAAAATAAATATATATAATACCTTATCTAAGAAGTTATTCAACGTCCTGAAGCTATCCAGATGCTTCTTAACCTCTTCTCTCATGGCGTCGAGTTCATTCTGTCTGTCTGACAGTTTGGCTCCGATCAACTCGTAGCGGTTGTTTATTTCCGATATTTGTTGTTGTACTGGTGATAGATCTACAAGAAAATGAATAATTATATTATTAAAAGTTGAAAATAAATGTCAAAATTTTTGCTGTGAATTGACGTGAAGATATTAGCTGTTTATTTCGTCGCATAATAAAGCTATATAACGGATTAGGATGCAATTTGGTGAACTTATTGATTTTAAACTGATTAGAGAATTTATATGTATATTTTTATGGCAGTACAGCTGCAAGTGAAGCAGTTAAAGTAATCACAGTAATTCATTATACACTAAGTTAACTTCATACAAGTAAAATAGCATTGAATAACTTATTCCAATACTTACTCGTAAGTGATTTTAAAGAAGCTTTAATATTACAATCAATCAAAAATCTTACACTACATCGACCGTTGCCTTAATACAAATAACATCATAAATTTTAAAATAACTACGATCACCATAAAACTACATACCTTCAAGATGGAACCCATCCTGGCTTGACCGTCTGGATGAGAACCCACTTGACGCAGAGTGAGCTGACGCGGGACTCACCACTCCACCCTTGCCCGGGGACGGGGATCGCGTGTCCAGGGTGCGGCCTGGGGAGAGAAAATAAGTTAAAAACTACATTTTAGACGCCATATTGAGTTTTATACTTAATTTTGGACGTATATTGGTGACACTGCGTCGAGGCATTTTTTTCCCCAGTGTGAAGTAATTTACTGTATATGTAGTTAATATGAAAAGTAATCAAATGGCAAGAAAATGAAAGAATAATGTATATGCGTGTGCGTACGTGTGAATGTACGCACACGCGTGCGTACATGCGTGTGTGTGTGTAATGTGTATGTATTATGTACGTGTATATTTATTTATTTATTTATTTATAATAAGGTACCTTACAGCTAGTGATACAATTTTTGAGATGAATAAATACTAAGCTACGCCAATTAAAAGGTATAACCAATAGGTAGTGAAATAATATACGTATGTGAACAAAGACTAATATAAGAATTTTACAAAATATGATATTACTTACAGAGAAGGGATTTTAATTTTTTGAAGGTAAGCATTGATCAAGCCCAATAAGTATTTATAAAGAAAGAAAATGTTATAAATCTACAAATTCATAATAAATTAAAACCAATTTAATGTAATATTAAGTAAGACCTGGTAAGTAGGATGTGATTGTGTGTGTGAGTGTGTGTGTGAAAGTGCATGTATGAGAATGTGTGAGTGTAATAGCAGTGAGTGTAAAATGCTAATTTATTATATTATTATGTGAGCTGAGCTTCTGTATTGATTAATTGTAAGATTTGCTTTTTAAAACTAGTACGTGACAAATAGAAGGGATCCACAGAAGAGAATTTTTTATTATAAATGTCTGGGAGCCTGTAGAACGGTGACATTTTTAGATAATTAGTTGATGTAGCCGGCACGTGGAATAGGCGTGTGTGGCGAGTACGCTGTGTGGGTACAAGATACTTTATATTTTCCAACGCTGTGGAATAGTCAAACTTGTTGTTCACAATATCATATAACAAATTTAAACAGTTATGTTATCTACATTTAACCTTTAGTTACTACTACTATACTACTTTAACCGTAGTTTATATCACTTTCTAATGTTACATGACAAAAAGATTAACGAATGCTTTTAATTTATTGTTTGTTATCTCTTCCACGACGTACGTTTTACTACTAAATAAAATAAGAATAATAATAAAAATATATTAATTCTAATACTCACTAGGTGTATGCCGCTTTGTAGGGCTGTAGACGTGTCTGCGACGCGGAGATTCTGCTCTTTCACCGCGAGACAATGCCTCGTAGACTGCGCCTGCTTCGTTCAACTGAGAAAGAAAGCATTAGCTATTTATACTGGGTTTTTAAATAATCAACCAAATACTGTTTTAAGAGATGGATCTTTTCAGAGAAAAAAACGAAAATCTTAATTATTTTATATTTTATATATTTTATAGTTTGGTCAAATTGGACTGAATAATACGGGTACCCTTGCATTATTAGCAAGAAGCGGAAAATTAAACCGAGTTAGATATATGCTAATGTATTGAAATTATGCAAAAAAATGCAATGAAAATTATAACTAGATAGAACAATATAACCAAATCACCAACTACCCTAATTAAAAAAAAATCTACATTTCCATACAAATTCCACAAATCTTTATCATTACAATTGAGCAAATATATAGGTAGAGTTTCTTGCCGGTTCTTCTCCATAGATACTGATTTCCGAATCGGTGGTAAATGTTAAAATATGTAATGACGATTCAAAAGTGCTTCTAGAAGAAGTCTAATTGAATAAATAAATGTTTGATTTTACCTTATCAACAGTAATAGAGAAGTCCCTATAATCCTTAGCGATTGGTCGTATTTCGTCCATTTGCTGTTTGATCACGTCCAAGTCGACCGCGACCGGTCGTAGGTGGGCCACGCGGGTCTCCATGCTTTGGAGCCATTCTAGGACCTGGAAACGATTTGTGGTTTAGAATAAATTAGGAAAATAGACATTTAGTAAATTGGTTCATGAGAATTATAACACTGGGTTCGAAACTGAAAACTAAAAATAATTAGTAAGACTTTTTCGCAAGGCTCTATTAAGTGAAAAAGTTTGACAAACACAAACCCCACAAACATTAGCTAATAAATACTAATGCTTAGAGGTAAAATTATCAGTAAATTTACAGAAAATAAACTGGAAAGGTTTTTTAAACATAAATTTTGTTATTTTGTATTTAGTGTGCAATAAAGAATTTATAGTTCATTCATTTAAATTTTGAGCGGGATTGAACCCGTGTCTATCATTTGAGCCACCTCAGTTCAGCAGTTCTATTCATCAATTTAAGATTAAAAAAAAACATACCTGTGAGCGCAGAGTTTCGTATTGGTTCAATTGATCGCTCTTTTGCTTGGACAGTTTTTGTTTCTCTTCCAGACTTGTGTTGAAGTCACGCCATTGGTTCTCTATGGCCTGTAAAAATGAATTGTATAAATGATATTTAACTGTGACTATTAATTGTAGATTATTTTTTAAAAAAATTGTAAAATAACAATTAAGCATCAAACAAAGCTAAGTGAAATTCGAACTAATAATATACTATAAAGGGTGGTGTCGATACATTTTTTGCATGCAAATTTTTAACTCGTCATAACCATCTCACTAAAACCACTTACAAATATATTATATCCCCATTACCCATTCTAAATACCAAATTACTTTTACAAGAAATAATTAACAAACCTATACACCCCAAAAACTCTAATTTCCTATACATTTAAACAATTTTTCAATCTTACCTTCAACTTGTCCCTAACTACGTGCGTGTCTGTGACATCCTTCTTGGCGACCAACTGTCGACCGGCGCGAAGGCATTCCTCTACTAGCGGCATGTTCTTGTCTCTGGACAATAATATATTATAAATTATTAGAAAATATATTTTTTTAATTCCTGTGTTAGTGAATCAATAAAAGTAAAATATGCTATATATTCCTTATATGACTGTATTTAAAATGTTTATTTCTTTGATGAAGACGAAAAAGAAAGAAAACATGTTTGGGTTGGAAAACATGGTGACATGAATTGACGTTATGTTTTAGCAAAGTTAGTTGTTTAGTCAATTTCTACGTCAAAATGATACATTTACGCATATCGAAAAAAAAAAACAATAAATTGTTAATGCGGGTAGTTTCAAATTTAAAATCAATATAATCACCTAGCGTGCGCCAAATCGCTCAGTCGTGCGGCGAGCTCCGCCTGCGACAGACGCGCTAATTCCCTTCCATCTGACATTTCAACCAACTGCGCATGGGCAGTATCAAGTTTAGCCGCTTGGTTGGTCCATTGGGTCAATTCTGACATCACCTCGTCTAAGAACTGACCGCGGTGGGTCACGCGTTCGACGAGCTTCTCGTATCTGTAAGATAATAAAAAGAAATAATTATATTCTTCGCAATTTAAGTCATATTAAATTAAACCCGACCATATTTGGCCTTATGCATGTCATTTTTTTAGCCAATATAAATATAATGGTAAACTAAATCTTGGAAATTTCAAGAATCTTCTTCAATTTGCATTTATTGAAGTGAAATGTCTTTATGCACGTTGAGAGTAAAATATCAAGGTCTCATGACAATACCGTCACGTGACGTACGGCGACGATTTTGCTATCTTTGATTCTTACCAAAGAAGTTTCACTCCTGACACGTGTGCTCGACACAAACTTTTTTTTTTTAATTTCTACTATCTTTTAAACCTGGTTTTCTCACCTAGTATACCTTTTTAATTGTCTATTATCTTTTAAACCTTGTGTTAAACTCACCTAGTATACAAGTCTTGAGCGCGTTGCTCCAGCTTATTAGCTATTCTAGCGTTAGAAGGAGTTCTAGCAGCTTCTCTAGCTGCAGCCGGTAATTGCGCTAAAGCAGCTCGTCTAGCTTCTACTTCCCCTTGCACCATGCGATGTTCCCGGATTTGCTCGTCTAAACGCTCGCGAATTAGAGACGCGGGTTTTGACTGTTGACTCCTGGAAAATGGTACATTTATTGTAGAACATGTATTTAATACGTGTAATAGTTTTAAAAAGGGTGAAAGTATAGCTCATTTGGTGTAAAAAAAAAAAAAAAACTTTACCTAGCCGAAACATATTAGTTTCATAACTATTTGACATTTTTTTTTTGCTTTGCCAAATTCTTCGGGTAAACGATTAAAATGTAAAAAATGGGGGGGGGGGGGGGTTAACCATTTATTTATTTCATAAGACTTCTTATGAAAGCACTTTTGAATCGTCATAACATTGTTAACTCAGGTCCCGGAACCACAGACACAATAGATTTTCTATTGTGTCTCTGGGCCCGATCGGGCCGCTTGGAGCTCAATGGGCTATCATTTACTACTATGTCTACTCACTTATAATTATTCTCAGCTTGCGCCAACCAATTGGCCTGAGTCTCAGCTGCATCTTGTAGCCCCTGGCAGTGCAACAACGCAGCTTCCAACTCCCCACACTTGCCCGCTATCGCTTCACTGATCTCCCCGTAACGTTCCTGTAACTCGATGACGGGCACTTCTAGTTGACGTATTTCTGATGGTGTCAGGTTGCCTTCTAGCGATTTTACTAGCTGGTCGCAGGCCTGGAAACAAGATTAGGGCATAAATTAGGGTAAATTAAGTATAGTCAGGAATTTTTATTAATTTAATTATTCATAGATATCACATGTTTTTACAGGTCATCTTAATATATATATCTTAATATATATAAATCTCGTGTCACAATGTTTGTCCTCAATGGACTCCTAAACCACTTAACCGATTATAATAAAATTCGCACACCATGTGCAGTTCGATCCAACTTGAGAGATAGGATAGGTTTTATCCCGGAAATCCCTCGGGAACGGGAACTATGCGGGTTTTTCTTTGAAAACGCGGGCGAAGCCGCGGGCGGAAAGCTAGTAATGCTATAGGAATTATTTTAAATATTTTTCATAGTACAAATCTGAATGATATCTAAATTTTAAAAATGTATAAATGAGCATTTTATAGAAGTTTTATAGTTACAGTTCTCAAAATAGAAAGTGTGTGTGTGTGTGTGTGTGTGGAAATGTATCTTTACATTACATGCATAATGCTTTGTAGTTGTGTGTATATTTGAATGTGTGTGTACTAATAAATTTTCCATTGTTATTATTCCAACATAATTATGTGTGTGTAAAAGTGTTTACTACAATTCCAACTTACATCTTTAGCGTTATCAACGAGTCTGCCCTGCGATAATATCTCGCTGTGTAACGTCTTCGCTCTGGACAGTTGTGTTTCAACAGAGCGCGGGTCTCCAGCCACCGCTTCGGATAGTACTGTGCGGATTTGCGGCTCCAACTGTTAGAATGTGAATATATTATACATAGTTATAATGTTTATATGCATACAATTGGACGTAAAATATGTGAATTTTGACTTTGGTTTAGTGTCAATATTGCATCAGAAGTAGAAATAAATAAATTTATTAAAATAAATGGTTGTCTTTTAAATATTCCATCATAGTCAAGTACATATCTTTCTTTTTTTTTCAATCGTTGCGCACGCGCAGCTAACTGCGTTTCTTCTAGCTGTACACACTCTTCCATACACCACCACTCAAAACGTGCACTCATATCATTTAATACTTCAGCAAATCATCATTCAAACGCACATTCATACCATCCCATACTTTTACCCCCCTTTCCCTCCCACTCACCGAACATACTTTCCCTCCCTCTTCCCCCTCCCCCCTCCACTATTTTACCCCGACTCACCGAATGCATCCATCTTTGTGCCCTCTGCAACGCATCCGAGTACCTAGCAGCCCCCTCACTTGCAGCTCTGAGTCTATCCAACAATCGTTGTGCTCGTGCAGCCAACTCCGCGTGTCTGCGTCTAGCAAGTCCAGCCCGTTCCCGAACTGCGCCTTCACCGCCAGCGCTTACGTGCGCAAGACGGGTGGGCAGAGATGTTCGGTATTCGTTCAGGATTGATAGGAATTCCTGTATAGAACACGGACAAATCAGTCATTTTATAGTTTACGTTTAAATGAAAAAGCTCAACAGTTCGCCAAAAAAATATATGTAAAGATCATAAGGAATGATGTTTACAAATCAACGTCAAACTTCTATTTTGTAATAAGTAATTCGAAAACGTCCCACCAAGTTTAAACAACACCAAATTTAATAATGTCCAGTGCTATTTATTTATAATTCAATAATTAATAGCCCAATCTATACTTATCTCTGGAAAATTTTTCTTAATTTATAACATGTGCGTATTTGTAACACGGTTATTTTTATTCCATTAATAAAGTAAAAGTTCACTTTATTGATGGAATAGAAATAACCTTGTTACTACTACTTCTCCGATATGTAAAAAACATTAATATTACATCAATTTCACAACATCAGAATATGTTATCTTGTCTGCCAGATATAAATGACAAATAATCCTATCCAAGATCTTCAGAATTTGGTTAATCTGGTCTTTCATATACTCTGGCATATCTACTTCTTGTAAACCTAGCCTTTAATCTAGTTTTACTCATACCTTGCTCTCATCGACGAACTTCTGCGCGGCCATAGTTATGAACCGCAGGTCCGCTTGGTGCGCGATAACATCAGACACGAATTCCCGTACATCGTTACTTTCTCCGGAAATATTGTCCACTTTAGAGAGAGCCACTTCTTTATCTTCTAGTGTACGGAACGCACCGTCCATCCAGGTGTTGAAGGCGTTTAATTCGTTCCTGGAAGTTATTTATTATCATTTAAGTGAAGAGTGCAAATCATTTAGTGGAAATTTTTGGTTGTATTGGTAATGATAGAAGTTGAGTTAAAGAAGAAATTCTGCTAATGGAATACTTCCTGTATGATTTATACCAAAGTCAAGATAAGTTACAAATTAACTTACGTGAATTTGCCAAGTTCATCTCTAGCGACGACAAGTCGTCTGAGCATCTTATCGCACTTCTCTGTGCACCTGTCGCAGCGCTGCTTGAGCTGTCTCACACCGCGTTCCAGTGCTGCCACCTATGAATAAGTAAAAAATACGTTTTTTAAGTTTAATAGTATGAATTTCATATAAAACAATAGGGCACCAATTTTATTTTGTGATCGTTACAAAATATTTTTTTCAATAAACAAATATTTCAACGACAATCAATCATCAATTTAAATACGATATCATTTCTAAAACCAAGCTAAACTTATCTTTTACAAATTACAATTTCTATTAACTCTAGCCAAGGATTATGTATCTAAAATCATCTCTTACCTCATGAGGCGCCAACACATCACTGCCGGAGACGAGCAGCTGCTTGGCCTGGTCGGCGCACGCGGACACTTGGCGCTGGTGGCTCTCTAGGTCATCCTTTATTAACTGCAATTAAGATATAAGGTAAGAAACAAAATGTAAAAGAAAAAAAGGTAGCAGAATTCAATTTTATTGGCATAAGCCATCTTTACTTAAAAGGATTGGCGGTTAAGTACCGTGAATGTAGCAAAAGAAAATTTATTAAGCTTAGCCATACCTTCAGTATATTGATCTGGTTTCGTAGTTCATCCATATCTTCCTTAACAGCTTCTTGGTTAGCCAGCCTCTCTTCCACAACCGCGATCCATTCCAACAATTTTGATAGAGTCTCATCGCAAAGTCTGTACTTCTCTTCGACTGCTTGCTACATTTGATACAAACGTGTTAATAACAATCTAAATAAGTCATTGTAAAATGGGCTTTATTAACATGCCCATAGCGTCATAATTACACTATCTACGATGCGTTTGTACATAATGCATCTAACTAGTTTGCAGTGCAGTCAGTCACTGTAAATCTAAAAGGTGCGAAATACAAACAGTGGTATATACGATGAGCGCTTTTGAATGTTCAAGTCGAAGACGTTATAGTCTAGTACCCAAGAAGCCTTAACTACAAGCACAACTACACAGTAGAAACGATGCCTAGAACAAATGCGACACGACATCCAATATACAAAGAGCGTGATGGTAGAAAAACACAAAATGTATTTGTGCATCAGTAAATAACAAAAGTGCAAGGAAGCGTGGCATGCAAGCTGTGAACACAATTGCAAATGCCAAAATTAAAGGTTAGCAAAAACATTTCGACATTTGCAATCAGTAAGAGCATAGTAATGGTATCAACATCTTCAGTTTTATTAATAACTTTGTATTAGAGTTAAATGTTAAGAGCATAAAAAAGAAAAGAAATACCTCAGGAGATATCTGAAACTCAAGTTGTTTGTAAAGTAACGTAAGATAGTAAATGTACATTTAGATGAGATTTTTAACGATAACATTGTACTTAATTCAAAGAGAGGTCTTATTTCATTTGTTCTATCATAATATCAAACATAAAAAATAAACAACAGAAAATGCGACAACAAATGAAATAAGTTCTCATCGAGACGCTTATTTAAAAGACGATAATGAATTTATAAATACTACCTTTGTATTTGTGTTCGGAGAAAATGTTTTACCATTTGATATTGTGAATGTTTGCACCGCGAGATTCCGCCTTATAACCGACATCAATATAACTTAGCGTCATTCATGTATTCCGAAATATATTGTGAACAAACATACGTTTCACGGAATGAGTACATCGGAACGTAAAGTCATAACGCTAATCGATTTATATAATAATAACCCAGCCGTCATACATCGCTGGTTTCCAAATGAGAAAGCGAACATAGGAAAGCGAAAGATCGATGACACAGGTCAGGACATTGGGTCCTTTTCGATCTCTCTTAAACATTCTTAGCACAAAGTGATTATGGATGTTAGGTATTTTGCGAAACGGTGATGGTTCTTTAAATCGTCGTTAATATGATCCCTCAAAGGCAAGCATTCACGATTTAGCTCAAAAGGGCTCTTTAGCATCGCAGGCAACGGCTGGAAATAAAAAACAACATACATCGAGCCTTATTACAAATGTGAAAGCACATTTTCCTTTGCAATTGAACGTTTCCAATAAAACTATGGCCCTGCATTATGAAAACCTTCATATACCATCAAAAGTTTAACACATTAATTTCAATAATATTTTAATACTATATTTGGGTATATCAAGGTCCCAGACAAAAAATAAAAAATGTGGAAAACCGTCAATTGTAAAGCATACTAACCTAAACTTAAGCATCTAAAGACGAACACAAGTCAGGTTAAAGATAATCAAAAAGTTTCACAATCACTAAGAGAAAGCAAACATTGTGAAAATATAATAATCAAATATTGCAAGAAAATAATTACATATCACAAGTCAAATTAATCAGTGAAAATAAACATTCTCTATGCTATAATAACAATGTGTACGTGCTTAATTACGAATTATTAAAACTCTAAAAGACGTTTGGATGACTTATGTTTTAATGGTAATGGTTGAAATTTTGTCATAAACATATAATGTGTCCATCGATATAATATGTTTGTGGGTGTTGTGCCATGCTATACTTAAGCCACACGCTTAAACAAGATAGTTCACCATTTAAAAGTGGAAAAGGAAAATCAAAGCAACACCATTGCTTTATAAAAGCACAACAATTTTAAATAAAGAAATAAACTTACCCTCGTTTCTGCTGGCAGTAAGTAACCCTTCTTAAACGCTTTGACTAAATCGAGACTGATTCCTTTCTTCGGATCTATGGTTAGTTTTCCTTCGACTGGATTGATAAGCTGTTGTTCGATCGCTTGTACCAATGGCAATATTTTTCCTGTCTCTGGTTCTTTCACAACTGTACTAGATGGATCAACAATTCCCTGTTGAATTGCTTCGCCTAGTGTCAATCTCTTTCGATCAATAACGCTTGTTGTGATAAACGGATCATTAAGAGCTCCAGTTGTTGGATTATAAATTCCAAAATTGATTGTTTCAATGAGACTGAAGCTCTTCTTAGGCGTCATAAGGAGACCTGATTCGATAGCCGCGCCTAACGTATTTAGTTTTGATGTTTCTGTGTCTAGGATATTGCCTTTCTCAGCATCCATTAGCCCTTTACGGAACGCTTCGGGAAGCTTAACTAACCTCTTTTTGAGATTATCTTTTATGAGCGCAGTATCTGGATCTATATATCCCATAATCGCGGCATCTTTAATCGTTAGTACTTCGTTGGATTCTGGGTCAGTGAACCGAGCGTTACTGATATTAAGATGACCTTCCTCTATCGCTTGCTCAAACGTTAGTGGTTGTCTAACGTAAACTATCAAACTATTTTCAAAAGTAAAACAAAGTGTTTTTGACCTTTGTGTATCAAACATACCTTTAACATTTTTATCGATTATGCCTTCAGCGATACCTAATTTAAGCGGAATGTATTTATTTTTGTGTGGGTCTTTTATTAACGCCGTTTCTGGGTCTATAAATTCATATTTTATTGCTTCGTCTAAAGTAAATTCACGTAGTAACGGCTCCTTAGAAGAAGAAGTGTCTGGAACGTATCGTTTTGAAACAGTTTGACCTGTGAGCGGTTGTACAACAGTAACAAGGAGACCTTTATCAAATGCAATATCAAGACTGTAAGTTTTCTTTGCTTTAGTATCAAGTACTCTTGCTTTATTAATATCAACATCGCCATGCTGAATAGCTACTGGTAATGGTTTGAATTTGCCGGTAGAACTGTCTTTTACAACAGTTAATTCAGGATTAAGAAGCCTGATGTCAATGGCTTTTTTGATATCAACAAATTCATTATTGCTAGGATCTACTATTTTTCCATTGTCAGCCCTAAAGAGACCATTCTTAATTATTTCCTCTAAACTAAGATCCCTCTTTGAAGTAACAATTAAGCCCCGATGTTTAGCATCTAATAGATTTATTTGACTACCATTAGGCAAAATATAAACACTGTGATTTTCATCGATGATACCCGTTTGTATTGCTTCGGGTAATTTAATATATTTGCTAGTGGGAATATGTTTAATAAGAGATGTTTCAGGGTTAATTAACTCTTCGTTAATTGCACCTACAAGCGGTATTTTTCTCTCAGATACGGGATGTATAAATACCATTTCCGTTATATCATACATATTCATAGCTAACGCATCATAAAGAGAGAACCCTCCGCTTTCTATGTCAACAATAAGACCTAAGCTCATTGCTTCAGACAAAGGTATTTGAATGTCAGAACTTGGTTCTTTAAACTTACCACTTCTACGATCAATTATGTCACTACGGCAGCACTCCGCTAAAGTTAAAGGTTTCTCAGATTTTTTATCGAAGTAGCAAAGATATTTAGGACTTATTATAGATCGCCTGATAGATTCGTGCAGTGTAATTTTGCGATTTGTAATGGGATCAATAATTTTACCGGTGTTATCATCATAAATACCCTGGTGTAGTGCTCTTTGTAAACTTATAGGAGCTTTTCCGTCGACTAATAAACCTATTTCGAACGCTTTACGCAAGCTAATTTCCTCGTTATCGTTATTAATATTTTTAATTTTACCTGTATTATCATCTATAACCCCAGTTTCAATAGATTCAGCAATACTGATTTTATCCCACTTACCAAGTCTATTATCTTGTATATGAACAGATTGCGGGTCAATGAGATTCATTTTAATAGCTTCCGAAAGGGTGTATTTCTTACCAGTTTGTGGGTCCATAAAGAGACCTGTGATTTCATTGTAAACACCTTTCTCGAGCGCCTCAATAAGTGATAATGGTCGTCGCACCTCAACTAAAATACCTCTCTCAAATGCTTCTCTAAAATCTACTCTTTCTTCACCTAACAGAATAGTACCTGTTCTACCATCTACAATACCTTTATCCACGGCGAATTCAAACGGTATAACTTTCCCACCTACGTGTACTAAAGTTGACTGAGGATCTATCATTCTCTTTCTTATAGCTCTATCAGTTTGAATCTTATCTTTGCTTTGTGGGTGTGAAAACTTGCCAGTTTTAGGATCATAGAAACCTTTAAATACGGCTTCAGGTAAACTAAGTTTGCGTTTTGCTGGAACAATCAGACCACGTTCCGATGCGTCTGTTAAAGATATCTTATCACCTTGAACCGGATCCATTACTTTACCTTCTTTAGAATCTATTATTCCTACCTTGATTGCATCACTGAGAGTTATTATTTCCCCAGTTACAGAGTTCCTAACAGTAAGCGCCTCAGGATTTATATTACCAATTTTAATTGCATCCTCAAGAGTCATTGTTGCATTATTAATTGTTAGGAGACCTGTTTCTGGGTCATAAAAACCTTGTACTAACCCTTCCTGTAATGTCCAGGGCTTTTGGTCTTTAAACAAGTACCCTTTTTCAGAAGCATCTTTGAAATTTAAGTGAGGCGAAGTGATAACGCCTTGTTCTAAATCTACAAGACCTGACTTGACTGCTTCATCAAAACTAATAACTGCATCAATATTGTCGTCTTTTATTCTAACGTTAGACGGATCTACAAGCTTATTTTCGATTGCTTTATTTAATGTTATAATTTCACCGGTTCTAGGGTCAAGAACTTTACACGTGTCCGGAGAATAGTAACCTAATTCGATTATATCAAACAAAGAATATGTTATAGATTTTGTTGCCACGAGGCCCTTTTTCAGTGCTTCGTCTAATGGAATGTCTTTACCAGTCTTTTTGTCTGTAATTTTACCTGTTTCAGGATTCAATAATTTAGTTTCAAGCGCTTCTGATAGTGGAATATATTTTTCTAGCGACGTATCCTTGATTTCAGAAATAGTAGGATGAATAATATTCTTATTGACTGCATCACCAACTGTCACTAATTGTTGGGTAGTAGTATCTTTAATTTTTCCTGTTGATGGTTCATACATATCTTTTTCAATTGCAGCTTTTATGGAAATAGGTCTTCGTGTAAAGGTAAGAATACCTTGTTGAATGGCAACTGTGATTTCAATTATTTCTTGCGTTTCAATTATGATAATGACTCCATTGTTTATTTCTATTATTCCACGTTCTAAAGCATCTGATAAAGTTAGAGTTTCATTAGTTCCTGGAACTAGTATGTGCAATGTGTCTTGATCAATAATACCTTTCTGAATAGCTTCTGAAATAGGAATCAATTCACCACTATTTGCATCTTGAATTTCCCCGGTTTTGGCATTATAGAGGCCTTGTTCTAAAGCAGATTCAATTGTGAATTGTTCTGTGATAGTAACATCTTCGGGTTTTTCCACTATCCAACCGATTTGTACACATTCCAAAAATGAGACACGTTTTCCTGTTTTTGGATTAACCATATGGCCAGTTAATTTATCAATAATGGGCCTCGAAATAGCTTCATCAAACGGAATGAATGCGTCTGATTTAGAACTCAGGTCCTTTACTAAAATTGCTTTGGGATCAAACACTTTCAAGCCATATACTAGTTCTTCAAATGTAATTTTGGATCCTGTCTCGGGATTCAAAAATATTTGCTTTTCGATATCATATATACCCATTTCTGAAAGTTCTTCGGGAGTAAGCTTTGTTGAAATACATAGTCGTGTTTTTGGTTTAGACATACGAACGATAACACAATTTTTAGAAACAACATCAACGGGAGTGAATCTACTAATTTGCTCTTGGTCTAAAGAATCTTGAACAGTCAGCGGTAACTCAGTACCATTTAATATAATTCTACAAATTTTCGGTTCTATTTTACCTTGTGCAATAGCGTCAATTAATGGTATATTCTCGAAAATAATTTGAACCGGTTCCTGCTTTTCTTTCGTAACATTGTTTTCTGTTATTTCTTCTATTACTCGTAATGGTTGTTTTTCCGCCTCTATAAGCATAGCTGATACAGCTTTGGCATCGCTTGCTTGCTGGCCATTTAACTCCATCTTTGGTTTTTGAACTTTAAGTAAATCACTTTCATCAGTTTCAGATATTGGTGATTTTGAAATGTCAATAGTTGGTAGAGAAGCTAATTTATTTTGAGGTTGTTTAACGACCGACGAGCTTTGTGTTTGTTTCTTGTCATCGTTGATTGCATCTTTAACAATACTTATTGCTTTCGATGCTGCTAGAATGGGAGCACCAACTATAGCAACCAAACCAAGTTTAGCAGCATCAGCAAATGTCATGCTGTTTCCACTTTTGTCTTTTATTTCTCCAGTATCTTTATTCAGTACACCTTTTCTTACTGCGTCGTCTAAACTTATTTGTTTTTGATTTGTAGGATCTATAATTGTAATTTTCTCCGATGAAATTATGCCCTCATTAATTGCTGATAGTACATCGATCACTTTACCGGACTCAACGATAACAATTTTATTTTCCGTTGCATCAAAAATAACACCAGGCGCTACTTCCACTTCTTTAACACTATCTTGCGTTGTAATTGGAAGTTTATTTTGATTTATTAATTCTTTGCTATTTACTGTTTTCTCAATAATAGTCTCCCCATGAGGTCCTGTTTCTTTTGCAATGGTTTCCTTTTTAGTGCCATCGCCTTGTGAATCGATGGGTTTTTCTCCTGGAGAAGATTTAGCCGTCTCTCCTGGAGTCGCTTTTTGGAATGAATCAGATTCAACTAATTTATCTGTAATGTTTTGCTTTTCACTAGGCTGAGCACCAAGCTGTTTATCTTTGTCGGATGGTATTGTTTCTGTTTCAGTCCCTATGATCCCACCGGATACAATTGTGGTAATAGAATGTTGTTGTTCAATGACGTTTTCTGATGTTACACGCTTATTTATTGGTGTTGTTACTTTTTGACTCGATGTTTCCTCCGTTTCCAATACCGGAGTTTTTTCTGATTGATTTGTTGGTACTGTGGCAATTTTATTTTGCTTTTTGTCGTCATTTAAATGGTGTTTTTCGTCTGCTTTCGGAACGGGACTGGATAACTGACCTAAAGCGCTTTCTTGTTCTTTCATAATGAATTTCGAAGTTTCGTTTTCTAATTGCTTGATTTGTTTAGGTTCTGTTTTACTATCTTTGTGTAATATATTTTTATTTTCAGATGAAGTAGTCATCCTATCTGTTTCATCCAACGGTTCATGTGCGGGTAAACGCTTATTTTGCGAGTCAGACTTAGCTTCAATTTGCGGTGTTAATTCTTTATCACCTCTTTTCTTAACTGCGCTTGTTTCGTCATCATTTGATTTCTTAATAGTTTCTATCTCTTTTAGATTAGAAATAGAAGGTTTGGGCTTAATGTCGTGTTCTTTCTTGGTTGTTGAAACATCTGGAACAGTGATCTCATTTTGCTTAGGTTTCATTATCTTATTAGAAATAGCTTTTGCACCTTCTACGACTGCCATGCCTGCTAATACTGGTGCACCTACAATAGCAATTAAGCCCATTTTAGCTGCCTTTTTAATATCAACGGATTTACCTGTTTCAGGTTCCCTAAGTTTACCAGTTTTACAATCAATTAATCCTGTATATACAGCTTCTTGTACAGTAACTGGTCTACCGGCGTTAATATCGTAAATTACAGAATCAGGATTAACGATTTTCTTTTCTAATGCCTCTTTTAATGTTAATACGTTATTTGGCGATGTTGGATCTCTGAATTTCTGTGACTTTTCGTCAAAAAGTAGATCAAACGCTTCATTCAAATCTAACATTTCCATCTCTTTTTTTGGTGTTTTCTTATCTGCTTCTTGTGGAACATCAGTATTTAATAATCCACTATTCACTGCTTCTGTTATTGAATAAATTTCACCAGTATTAGGATGTGTAAAGGTACCTTTTTCAATATTGATGTAGCCTAGATCAACAGCTTCACCAAAGTTAAAAGTCGTGTCACTGGTAATAAAATGTTCTTTATTAGTTTGTTCATCGCGAACGATTCCTCTACGACGAGCTTCATCCATAGTGATAATTTCACCGGTTTTGATATTTTGTACTTCATTTGCACTAACTAAAACATAATCTGCTAAAAGTTCTACCATTTTTGTTGTTACGGTGTGTTCCGATGAAAAAGTTTCTGTAATTGTCGTTATTACATCACTAACGTCTGTGTTTGGTTTCACGACGAGTAATCCTTGTTCCAAAGCTTTATCAATAGGCATACGCTCCTTTGTTTTTGGATCAGTAAAGGTGCTATTATTAAAATCTATTAAGCCATCTTTTATTGCATCGTCAATTTTAGTTGCCGATGAATCATGAGGATATGGAATAGCCATAATCAAATTTCTATCGACCGCTTTGCTTACCGGTATACTTTCATTTTTAAGTGGATGCTTGAATATTCCTGTTTTTTGATCTAACACATTTTGTTTTATTGCAACTGGAAGGGTCATAGCAGCTGGAGGAATGTCCGAAATAATCTTTGATTCGGGGAAAACTTGCATGTTTACTGCAGATAATAAATCTATAGGGCCTTCGCTTGTTTTGACAGCGTTTCTTTCGTGATCAATAATATTTCTGTCAATAGCTTCACAGATTGTTATCGAATTATTTGGACCGATTGAGATACACGACAAGGGATCAATAATATCACAAATAATAGCTTCTCTTATGCTCAAATGAGCTCCAGTTTCAGGGTGAATAATTTTACCGGTGCTTGGGTCAAGCAAACCTTGTTCTAATACTTCTGGGATTGTTAAGCTTCTAGCCAACGGAAGTAATATTTCATTTTGACCCTCTTCATCCAGCAGACCTCTTTTAATAGCTTCCTTGATATTAATCACATCTCCACGCACAGGATCTCTTATTTTTCCCTGTTTCGCATCAATCAAACCTACTTCGATTGCTTTTCCAAGTGTAATAGGATCTCCATTTTGCTCTTTGAGCATTTTAATTCCGTCCAACAATTTTTCAGTTTTTTCATCAATTATTTTTTTATCTTTTGCCTCCGAGGGCAAAATTACGTGTCTTCTTAGTTTTTGTAATACTTTAGGTTTTAATTCACCGGTCATTTTTCCAGTTGAAGATGATGAAACATTATTAATGTATTTTGGTTTATCATTTTGCTGTACTTTAGATATCTCTACAACTTCTTGTTTAATAAGTCTATCTTGACCTAATGTTTTTGCAACGTTATTTCTATCCATCGTTAAACTATTTTGTATAGACTCTACAGTTATAAATCCTTCTGATACTGCTGCTCCCACTGACAAGGGCTTTGATATTCCTTTAGTTGTTATATCAACATTGGTTACGTCTGATGGCGATGTATCTTTAATTGCTGCCTTATATTTTTTATATGTGGTTGAGTCAATAATACCTTTTTCATGAGCTTCATCAATTGAAATAGATTCTCCCGTGTTAGGATCAATTACAGTTGATGTAATTACTCTTCTGATCGTGATATTGGATTCAGTTGTAGAGTGGTCCATTGTCATGTTATCATCATCGTTCGGAGTTCTCGCTCGTAAAGATTCTTCATATTTTTTGTAAGTTGCCGGATCAACTAAACCACGCTCATAAGCTACTTCCAACGGTAATTCCTCACCCGTATTCGGGTCTACTACCATAGTATTCTTCACAACTTGAATAACTTTTGACGCTGCAACAAGTGGTGCGCCCAAGACAGCTATCAAACCTATCTTTGTGGCATCTGCTAAACTAATTTTTTGTCCTGATTTATTTCTGTATTCACCAGTATTTTTATCAATAATGCCTTTATTTACTGCTTCATTTAATGAAATGAGCTTCTTTGTTTGTGGATCTGTTACTTTAACTGACTTTTTCGGTACAATACCCTGATTTACAGCTTCAATTATATTTCCAGAAGTACCTGAAGTCGTAGATATAACTAGTGCTGTGGAAGGATCATATATTACACCAGGTTCTACTTGAACTGGTTCTAAAGCTGTTTGGTCTTCAGAAATTAGAATACCTCCGGCGTTATCATGAACTTCCGATATTTCCATTTTATCAGGCATACCTGCCATAGACGTTATTGTTATAACTTTTTGTGTAGATTTAGATATTGTGGTAAGTTGAACGAAAATTATGTATTGTCTATCAATGGCATCTTTCATTGTCAACGGGCCGCTAGGATGTTTATATTGACCCCTACTATCTAAAATGTGAAGTTCTAAAGCTGCATGCAGAGGAAGCTCTTTCTTAGTTTTAGGATCAATAACATAAGCAGAATCAGAGTTTATTAAATTTAATTTTAAAGCTTCTTGTAAATCAAGAACTCTGTCAGTACCGGGAATAATAAATATGCCATTAACTGGATCGAACAAATTTTGTTGAATGGCGTCTTTAAGAGACCAACCTCCGCGAGGTAGTTCTATTGTATTTTTCTCTATAGTCAATGACGTAACGGAAGGTTCACTAGCGACTGAGGTTGAAGTAACAGTTCTTACTTCTCGTGAGACAGCTTCACGCGGCTGCTTAGTTTCCCTAACATAATCGGGACTTTTAATGGTTTCTGGTCGGTGGTCTTCCTGAAGTTTACTTTCAGGACTAGGTGGTAATTCTTTTATGAATGATTTTTTAGTTATTTTTAATTCAACTACTTGACCAGGAATTAGATCTTTTCTCGTTACGCGATCAGAAATTCGAGCGACACGAGGATCATTTTGATCAACACCTAACAGACCTTCATCTAAAGCTTGTTGAATTGGGAAAACAGTGCCAGTAGTGGGATCAGTAAACGTTTGCGTGTTTTCATCTATAAGACCCCGTCTTACTGCTTCAGAGAATGTAATAACTGTTTCGGAACTGTGTTTTTCACTAGTATTCGTTACGGTGACATACCTTTTAACAGTCTTTGTGACAGTTTGAATTGTAAGAGTAATGTTTAAAAGTGAATTTAACAAAGCGGCACCCTCTGGTGTAATCATATTGATTTCTACTGCTTTATTAAACGGAATGGGTTTTTTAGTGTTCACATCGAGTAAGTAACCCGATTTCGGATCGAGAATGCCTTTAAAAACGGCATCAAGTACAGATAACTCCTTTTCATTTTCGAATACACCTATCTTTCTACTAAACATTTCTAATACTTCTGGTCTTATAGTGGATACTTTTGTACAATCTTCTAAGAATACAAAATCACCGCTTTCCGATTTTAAAAACGTTTCACCATTAGCGTATTTAAGATTACCTTTACTATGCGCTACATTAAACGAAACAAACTCTCCAGTTTTAGGATCTCTAAAACCGTCTATATCGAATATAGATTTTTGCGATACTGATGTTATAAGACCGCGATCTACTGCTTCAGGTATGGTACAGATTTCACCGGTTAAATTGTCACGGAACTTATTATCAGGTAAAATTATTTTAGTCGCTAGTGCTTCTGACAGTGTAAGAAGTTGGGCAGATTGCGTATCAGTAACACATTTAATAGTATCACTATCAAGGACGCCGGTAGAAATGGCTTCCAAAATTGTGAGGTGTGACCTATTTGAAGAAGATATTATCCTACCATCATTTGTCATTAAATTTTTATCACAAACATCTTTCAACGTCATCGGCTTGCAAATAAATCGTTTATTAGCAGCCTCTTTGAAAGACATTTTTTCCTTAGTCATGTTATGAATGTACTTCGAATGTTTTGTATTTATTATATTTTTTTCTATCGCTTCAGCAAGCGTTATTTTTGTGTCATTTTTAGGGTCGACAACTTCCCTAATATTTGGATTGATCAGTTCATTTTTAATAGCTACATCTAATTGGAATCTATCACCCGAGTTCCTATCCAAAATCCAACCGTTATTGTCTACAAGATCGTGGCTAATTGCGTCAGATAGAGATAAAGCGCTCGATTTTATTTTGATAATCTCATTGTATATGAGGTAGCCCCGCTGATAGGCTTCAGCAATAGTAATGTAAGTTCCGTTGGGCAATCTGTATAGACCCCTTTGTAAATCGACCTGACCGCGGTTCACCGCATCCGATATACTCATTCCTTGTCCGGGTTCAGATTCAACAGTCACCTTAATTCGTTTCTCCGCTGGGTCTGATAGACCTTGTTCTGCATCGTACAGCTCTCTTTGAATTGCTTCTAAGAGCGTGACTTCATTTCCATCTTCCGTCATGCCGCAAGGTCCTGTTAGTCTTGCAGCTAATTTAGGATCGATGAGGCCTTCTTTTGCCGCTTGTTCTATTGTTATTGTCTGTCTTGTGTCAGGGGAAGATAGCAACCTTCCTGTTCGCACATCTAATATTCTCATACTAATAGCCTGACCAACGGTCAAGATTTCCCTAGTTTCAGGATGGACGATACCCCTGGATTCTATAATGTTTGGTCCTTCGTACATTTTGTGTACTCGTTTAAGATTTCTAATATCGGGTCTGTCGTCATCACCTATAACTGTTTTTGTTGTGTAATTGGGGGAATTTAATTTGCCATTGGTCATTGTTTTAACTGACGTGTGACCGTCTAGCTCTGTCGTGTGCGATGTCCTGACAAATCTGTGAGAGGAGAAAAAAGTTGCATTTCATGGTAAATGATACGTAAAATGATGATTGTTGTATTTAGGAGTTTATATTGGACATGGACTTACTTCTCTGTTGTGTAATGCGTTGTATACGTGTGTTCCGTGGTTGCTACGTCTTGCATATTGAATTCCTGACGGAACGAGCGTGCTGAGCGCGGCGCCATTGCCTCCACGAGGCGCTGAAAATATGATTATATTTTTAATCAAATTAATAAAGTTCTTTAAACCGAATCATAATTTTTTTTGTTTTATTTTTACTGTGAAATTTATTTTTATTAAAAAATAAATTTCACAAAGAAATAAACTGAGCCTTATCGACTTGTATATTATTTTGCTGTAATTCGTTAAATATGGAAGATTGAAATGTGAAAATTCTATAACAATCCTAGAAATAATTATTAATAACTTATTCTTATATTATAGTTTTAGCTCGGTTTAAATTTAATTCTAATTTTAATAATATAAACTAATTTTTAAGGTAACAACAAGAATGAATTTTGTTTCATTATTAACATTTGTTTTTTTTTTCGTACAGGTATAATCCCTTTTTCTCTGACGACGTATAACAAATTTGGAAATTAGTACGAACTCAAACTATATTTTAAATTTAGCAGGAAGTAAAATCTTATAATTAATTTCAAATAATACCAACCCGACACTCATACGCGAAGTCATAATCCAAGTCTTCCATTTTAATGAATGTTCACACTACCGTCTTAAACAAACACTCATGTTTCACACAAATCACAACACACAAAATACTTTTATAAAAACGATTAAAAATGTAACCTATATACAATAGAAAAGAAAAAAATCAATGATAATATTTTACTACAATTAATTAGAAATTACTATTATTTTCCGAACGCAACTGAACGCCGAAAAGTCTGTCTGAAAACTGAATGAAACTAGACGAAAAAAACGTAAGTTGTAATATCGCCGGTTCCAAAATTAAATCATTTCGTAATCGTTCCCGACGCGTCCTCACGCGGTCAGCGTTAGCTCCGAAACGTATTATTACGCATATTTAGAAAATACAACAGCTGTTTTAAGGTTATTTGAGGTTAGGAAAATGACTTGGCCATTCGATATTCGAAGGATGCGCGCGCAATCTAATGCGGTGCTGAAATGGAGCAATTGTTTTTGTCCACGTAAAAATGGGTCATGGGACGAGGTGATAAGTGTGAATATTGCATGGGAGAATGTGACACATTTATTTAAACCATCAGCAAAGGGGGACCCTGCTCTTGACACTTGCATTTCAATAGCTTTGATGTGAGTACGACAGGCTGAATAGTATAGTAGCGTTTGTAAGCACTACTTATTTGCAATTCAAATTCTCTAATCTCCTCTAATAAATTAACCTACATCAACAATTTTCAATTAATATTATGCTGAAGTGAGGATACGTTAGAAAATAATAATATTGTACGTGCTTATAGTATAAACAAAGATAATATTTATCACGATAATTAATTTTATTACCATTTATAGCAGACGTATAACTATTATTAGTTATTTGGAAATATATTTTTAATAATACGAATCGATGCTAGGATGTGTGATGTACTTATGTGATGATACCTTTTATCGATAAAAGAATACATCGCAAAACTGGGAATTTTTCAATGTTTGTAATTTTGTTTAATTAAAACAGGACGCATCCAACTATCTAAACCCATAAGTAACTCGCCGAAAATAAACAATTTTAGAACGCTACATGCTCATCCGATCTATTTATTACCTTTCCTCATTATAATTATGAGCTGTTTATAAATTGATGTTCATCAATTTTATCTTTCATCTTCATGAACTATTTTAGTCTGAGTTTAAACAAACTAATTATCGTTAGACGAAGTAACGTTTAAATGCATTACATTCATTCCATTACAACTATTGATACTCTGATTATACACATAACGAAGATTAGTAATAGGTAATTTAAAACGTAAATATTACTCCTATATTCATAGATTTTACTGCTAAGTTTGATAGTAAAGATATAAAAAAATTGTGTATGACATTCGTATGTCTTGTCCGTTTTCAATTAAATATAAGTTTGCAATGGCAATTATAATATGGCCTCAGAACATGACCTTGAGGTACACCAAAAGCGTATATAACACAACATTGTACAATACATAGCTATTGTAATTAAATGTCAATACATTATACATGTATATAAAATTTTCACATTAGCACGTAAATATAAACATGAAAATGACACATGATTTATGTAACGTTACGGATAAAATACGATCGACCACTTTATCAAATGTTATCGCGTGGTCTTCACTGTTTATATTTTTAGATAAAACAAAGTCATTTTGAATAATTTTGTTTATTTTTATATTCTTAACGATATGAGCATAACTTTTTCTAGAATAAGAACAACCAAGTGTGAAGCTTGCTATTTTTTGGATTGAAAGCCAGGTTTAAATTTGTTTGGACCAATTAATCAGGTTATTTAAATACAATGACCATTTTATAATTAATATTCACGCTATTTGATACATTAATCAGCAAAACGATCTAGGTTTTGCAATCGGTTATATCATTATGTATTTTTTACTTTTCTATTCAGCGAAGCATGCACTGGTGAATTCGTCGCAAAAACAACCAATGTACTGAATTTTCGGAGTTCAATGACCGGTCTCTTGCATCGATCGTATACTTCAGGTGTTTTTAAATAAAAATAACATTTTATAACGTCGTACGATTTTATGAGGTGTGATGTAAGTACAATATTATTCAAGCTATCAACGTAGACATAAAACTATTTATAGAAGGGTCAAATACGTTTTCTTTGCAAGAGAAACAAAGAAAAGACGCCAGGTAAATAGAAAAATTAATCTTCTTTTAATTCGGATTTTGATCATTAAGAAATTACAGCACTGTGTTTCGGAATTAACACAGATAAACATAAACAGTATAAAATATAGAAATACACCATAAACAAACGACGATGCGATGGTACTAGATAAAGAGATTATTATTAAACCATAGCCACGTGAAAAGTATTAAGTTAAAAGCAATAATTAAGAGCACGTGTTTCACATTATTATAACGGTTATCATAAGATTGATTTACTAGGAGTATTTCCAAAGATAGAATATCGATATAGAGGATAAAACAATAACTTTATTTTCCAAAATATTAGATAAAAGACGGGAGATAAATTAATATTGTAGACATATGTGGAGGCAATACACTTAGAATGTTTAGAATTATAATACTGGGGTTAAAATTTAACCTCTGTGTGACGTAATTAAAATTTACGTTTCTGTAATAGGCTAAATAAATATCGCATAATTGTATACAAATGATCATGATGTTATTGTGGATCCCACAGATATTCAAAGAAGAGTCTAATCAAGAATCTCCTCTGAATCGGGAAGTAAGACAATATGTTAATAATTAACGCCAATTACCGACAAGTAGCACTTATTGTTAAATATATACAGAATTCTTTGCAACGCTCTATTTAAAAGGAAAAGTCGCGTACTCGCATAGTAATCGGATTTGGGAAATGTAAAACGCTTAGTGGTCGTACAATCTACTTAGATTACTTGTATGAAGTTTCAATAATAAATATTGTATTTTTAAATTGACTCTAGCTGTGTCCCGCGGTTTTACCCGCAGTTCTCTGCTCCTATTGGTCTTAGCGTGATGATAGCCTTCCTTGATAAACGGGCTATCAAACACCGAAATTATTTTTCGTAGTTCCTGAGATTAGCGCGTTCAAACAAACAAACTAGCTTTATAATAATTGTATAAATTGATTTATTCAAAGTGTTTTTCTTGCAGTTTACGTCTATAATAGGGTCAAGCATTAGAACATTTCTTTTTTTATATTTGTTACTAAGCAATGATGTTTGCGCGATATATCGATTTATTCAAATAAATAGTGTTACAGATAATAAAATAATATCTTGGAATTTATACCTATAGTCAACTTGAGTATTTCCATTTTTAATGTATTACCATTTTCTGATCTACGAATTCATAAAAATACAACTAGACTTTTTATGTTCCTTTCTCATGTTTTAAAGTTAAACCTATCTATCATGAAACTAAATAATGTAAAGTGTAATTCACTATGCGGGTAATGGGTATGGAGTAACACACCAAAGTTTCGGATCGATAAGTCCTTGACATCTACGTAAAGTCATCGGTAAAGTCATGTTTTACCTAATTGTTATAGAAAGAGTTTATTTTTAACAATACTCAAGTGTTTATAAAGCTTATCAATATAACTTGTAAGAAATATCGTTGTTTGTTTGGATAATAATCTATCAATAATATAAATATGTACAGTTCCGGAAGTTTGTACTTATGTGTGCTTTTGTTTCTCTTTTACTAGAACTACTACACTACTTTGGAAAAAAATTGAAATGCAGATAGACAGAATGAGCCTCAACTTCTAAATCCACATTAAAATCGCAAATTTTACTTCCACATCGACCTTTCTTTACAACCTGTCACCTCTCTTATATCAAAAATATATCAAAAAGTTATTACAATGCACCGGCCGTAATTTTCATTCGAAACGTTCCAACTAATTACTATTCCGCTTATATCATTGGCCTTGACTCACGAAAACCGATGACCACATGAAGTCATAGGAGTGTGGCCTTGGTAATATACGTTAGTTAACAAAAATCTATTTATATAAGAACTGGTGGTGGTATATTGAAAAATCTATACATATAATAAAATCGTAGGAAAGTCAAAACTGTACATTGAATATTTTTTTTGAAAGAATACCTACTAGTGGCGTGATCTACAATAGGTACCGAAGCCAAAAACATAGTTTTTAGAATTTTTGTCTGTTTGACTGTATATATATATGTCCGGGCTAATCTCAAAAAGTACTGCATGGATTTACTTCAAATTTGGGTTTAATCCCGGAAATCTTACGGGAACAGGAACTATTAGGATTATTCTTTAACTAGGCAGGCAAAGCCGCTGGGTAGTAAGTAAATAATACCAATTTAACATTATTTTACAGAAAAACACAGACACTAGTAACACAAGTTTCACATTTATCGTTACTTTCTAGAAATGAAAGTTCAAATCATAATTTATAAATCAGGAAGCAAAAATTTTAATATTGTCCGTATTATGTTAATTGTAAGTTTTTGGAAATAATCATTGAAACTATTTTCTTCTCTCCTTAAATTTCGTATGGAGGAGGATAAGGAGTCTGCTGTCTTTAAAGTACAAGCTCTACGATCACCTTTTTCAGGCACCAGCTTCACAAATTAAACCAACTATCACCATCTTCAATCCTATCCAACCTATTATCAGCAAAACACACATGTTATCAAACAATACATACAGACAGACTAAATGTCGCGTGCGATTATAAATAGTCTGGCACGGTACACAGATCAGCTGCCAATTTGCCCATACAACTGCCACTTTTATACCAGACGATCTTTATAAACAATAGTTGTGAAATAACGACCCATTTCCATTGGGCATTAATCTTGTTCAAAAGTAACATTAGTTTAAGCCCTAATAAAATCGCAACAGGACAAGTACCTATCGTATAAAATGTGTATAAATTTCCATTTGCAACAAAAAAAATCTATTCAACTGACAGTTTCCTCGCGCTTATCTCAGAAACGACTTGACGAATTAGGATTCAATTTTTGTTGCGATATTGTGACTTATCGAATTTGGGTGCGATTTTCGTTGCGATATTGTGACAATCTTCAATTAAATTAACTGTTTCTTGAATTTTAATCAGTTCATGAATAAAGGTTATGTTTACTTAAACGCGTACGTAAATCGCAGTTACCTGCTAATTACAACTAAGATAACCGCTAATGAAACCATAGATTCGCCAAAACTCGAAGAAAAAAATCACTCACAATATAAAAATAAGTATCAAATTGGTGGCAATCCAATATTCTCTTGTAATTTAAGTGAATAAGTAAATTATAGCACGCGCGGTCAGAGTCAACTCGTTGAATTGGCCAAGGTCAGCTGATAGATCTGACCACAATACAGGATAGGGGACAAAATCTGTATGCTGTTAATATATATAAATAGAAATAACAATATTTGAGGATGTAACAACAATCGGGTGCAATATTGACACACTTTAACACAACGCATCGAGGCAAATTAGAAAACAAAAAGAGCTTATTGGTACCAGTATGTTCTATAAATTGTATAGCATTGATTTTAAGGAAAACCTTACATTTACTGATGATAATGCCACTGGAAGAATTAAGGATATAAGAACGAAGATACCCGAAAAATAATTGTTTGCTGATATGTTTATTGGGGACAAAGATAAATCGTGCGTTTAAAATTCATCAACGGATGTAGAGAGCAATTTTACAAACGCTTGGCCATTTACCTGCTACTATACTAGATTGAAAAAGATAATATATAAAACTAGCTTACCGCCCGCGGCTTCGCCCGCTTTCTCTAAAACGATTTGAGATTTAAACTATCCTATCTCTCAAGTTGGATCGAATTGCACATGGTGTGCGAATTTTATTGTAATCGGTTAAGTGGTTTAGGAGTCCATTAAAGACAAACATTGTGACACGAGATATATATTAAAGATAATGTTGTTTATCGTCATTAAGTTCTAGATAATAGTGATGTCAGCTAAGCCCAAGGTTGTAGAGGCAATGTTTTTACAAATCGTAAAACTTAAAGTGATGTCATTTGAACTGTTTTGGTAACAAACGCGAGGTCGGATGATTTATTGGCTTATGCGGATATAAATAAGTTGGAGAGCACGCTTGCTTTAAGTGGTTCCGTATATAAATAAAATACATTTAACGATCGGTAGTAACAATTTTGAAAGCATTGTTTCCGTTTAATTGGAAGTTCTTTTAAGGGAAGATATTTTAGAGGATAAGAAATAATTTCTACATTGACAAAAATTTAAGGCGTCTTTTTATATAGGTAGTCGACGGTCGACGAACGACGAAGCATTGGATATAATACTTTTATTGAATAATACACTGAGTAACTAATAAGATAAAAACTTATAATAAAAAGCTGAAGAGTTTGTTTGTTTGAACCCGCTAATCTCGGGAACTGATCCGATTTGAAAAATTCTTTCGGTGTTCTTAGCCTATTTATCGAGGAAGGTTATTATTGGCTATATTTCATCACCCTAAGACCAACAGGAGCGGAGCACTGCGGGTAAAACCGCGGAGCACAGCTAGTACTAAATATACAACTTTTTTTTTTTTTTTTTTTTTTTTTTTTTTTAAGTAAGGATTAGGCAAGCATTTGACCATCGCTTCGCCTGATGGAAAGCGACAAGCGTGGTCTAGGATGGAGCATGTTTGCCTAATAAGTGTCTATTCACATTTCTCTTGAATAAATCCAGATTGTAGTTTCTGGGAAAAACGGAAGCCGGAAGATTGTTCCACTCCTTACTAGTACGCATAAGAAAGGAAGAAGCGAAACGCTTAGTGCGTATGGGAGGGATGTCGATGACATAAGGGTGGAGACCGGCCCGGCGTCGAGTCCCTCGATGATAAAAAGGAGAAGCTGGCAACAGGTTATGCAGTTCTTCAGCACATTCGCCGTGAAAGATTCTGTAGAAAACCGCCAAACTGGCTACGTTCCGACGATGTTCTAGACTATACAGTTTGCATGCGGTTAAGGATTCGTTTCCAATGAGTCTAATCGCTCGTTTTTCGATGGAGTCCAAAGCGTTGAGTTGATATTTAGCTGCCCCTGCCCAAAGATGAGAGCAGTACTCCACACCGGAGCGAACCTGGGCTTTGTATAGGTTTAAGAGCTGTTCCGGTGTGAAGAACTCCCTCACCTTAGAAAGTATTCCGAGCTTCTTAGCTGCAACTTGTACTTTGGACTCAATGAAGCTCTTGAAATTCAGGCTAGAAGAGAGTGTTAGGCCTAGAAGCTCCAGCTCGTTGGATAAATTCAAGGACACATCCTGAAAACTAGGTGTTAGACCGAAACCAGTGCGCTTAGCTGTAAACAGACAAGCCTGTGTTTTTGATGAGTTGAACCCGACTAAATTAGCTTCACCCCATTTAGAGACCGATTTTAATGTAAGATTCAACCGCTCGACCATAGCCTCTCTCTGTTCCACCAACACTTTATTGCCTATCTGCGTTTCGGACGTATAACTGTCTACAACTGTGCTGTCATCCGCATACGCGTATATATTAGGACCTAACAAGTCGTTTATGTGAAGCAAAAACAAAGTTGCAGACAGAACCGACCCTTGAGGAACACCGGCGTTTAGTGGCAATTGATCCGACGAACAACCATCGATTACCACTCGAATAGAACGCTCATCCAAAAAGTCAGATATCCAATTGCACAGACCTGGACAGATCCCAAATGCCGGAAGCTTGTTGATAAGACCGCTGTGCCAGACCCTGTCAAATGCTTTGGAGATGTCGAGAGAAACAACGTAAGTATACTAATTTCATAAGTACCTAGCGTTAGTGTTGAAAAGCCAGTCATTGTTAAATACAGTATCGAATAATATTGAAATTCAATCTCACTTAAAAACCACATTCGGTTACTGTATTCTTTCAAATCAACTATATTTTAGTAAATTCATAATATGTTAGAGCCGAGGTCGAATTCCATTATAAATCAGTGTTATTTCCATTTTACCTAATATAAAAGAGTAGAGTCGTTTTCTGAAATAAGTTCCTATACGTTACGTAGTTGGAATATCAATAAATATTTTTTACGCTGCTATTTTACGAGTTATCAAAGATTTTACCAGTATAAATCCATCTTTCGTAAGTAGCGTAAAATATACCGCTTACAGCTTGCACTAAATCAATTTTGTTCGCAAAAAGTAGATCCTCGTTTCCGGTTTTAATTAAAATTTAAAAAGCGGTAACAGAAACCTGTTCGTACAGTTAGCTACAGTTACGGACGATAAATCCATTGATACGAATTGAAACAAATGTGTCACGATGTATGTGCTTTTTTATAAAGATTTAAAATAATGTATGACAAAAAAAAATAAAACAACTTATGTAGAGCAGACGAAGATAATTTGCAACGCGCGCGGCTTCGCCCGTGTTTTCAAAGAAAAACCCGCATAGTTCCCGTTCCCATGGGATTTGCGGGAAAAAACTTACCCTCTGTGTTAATCCAAGTTGGGCTCTACATGTGTGCTAAATTTCATTGTAATCGGTTCAGTAGTATTTGCGTGAAAGAGTAACAAACATACATACACATACTCATGCATCCATCCTCACAAACCTTCGCATTTATAATATCAAGGACTAGGAAGGATTCGTCACAATTTCTTGATTGCATAAATAGTTTAGTAATAGAAACCGCCAAGGACTTATAAAAAGTTAGGTTATTTTTAAGTCGGTTAAAAATATTGTTTCCAATAAAAAATATGATTCAGATAGTGGCGCTTCTAGTTAATAGCCGGGTATTACGTCAGAGGTCATGGGTTCAATTCTAATAGAAAAAATATTCACTTTGGGACTCGTGTGTCAATTTTAATAGTATAATTTAGATAAATGGTAAAACTGGTAAAACTATGTTATGACGATTTAAAATTGCTTCTAGAAGAAGTCTAATTAAATAAAAAAGAGCGTGTGCCGAGCACACGTGTCAGAAGTGAAACTTGTCATGACACGTGTCAGAAAAAACTACCAAAATCGTCGCCTTACTTCATTACGTGACGGTATTGCCATGACGCGACCATGAAATGTTACTCTCAACGAGCCTAAAGAAGTTTCACTTCAATAAATGTCTGCGTTTGAGTTAAGATTAAACATGTCATAATCCAGATAGTTGAGAACAAAAAAACCTAGAGATCACTCACGTCCTACACATGCATTCTATGAGTAATACTTCCTGTAAATATTACACAATACATACCTACATACGTCTTTTTATTAATTTAAAGGGTTTATAATTTACTAGCTGCGCTACGCGGCTTCGCTCCTGTTGGTCTTAGCGTAATGCTATATAAGCCTTTAGCCTTTTTTACACCGAAAGAATTTTTCAAATCGGACTAGTAGATCCTGAGATTACCACGTTCAAACATACAAAGTAACAAACTCTCCAGCTTTTTATGAGTATAAACTCAAACTCAAAAACTGTATTCACGCAATTTTTTACATGCATTTATGCATATTTATGATTATACCTATGTATGTTGCAAATGCGATTATATTCATATTTTTTTTTGTATAAGTTTAATCTATTATTCCAATAAAACATTTTTTTAAGTATTAAATCAAGAGAGACACGGTTGAGAGTCATCTTCGACGCTTCTTTAAATTCCCTTCAGCATTTTCTTCAAAATTTAGCAACATTTATACAAATAAAAGTTCAACAGTTTATCAAAGGATATCGGGATTAGCAGTACAAATAATTGAAATAACGAATAGTACTTTATCAGATAAGATATTACATGCATCGAATTGCAGCGATAATAATCAATTGTTATTTTATGGCTACCTATATTGATATTATTGATAAGTTTATACTGTAATGATAAACTGTATGTACATGCTAGAGTCACATTCTATTGTGAAAATATAAAAGAGGAGACATTATTTAAAAAAAAGCGGATAAAAATTGGTTTTGAAATGAATTTTGGTTAGATGATGAGAAAATGGGGCTCTTGCGCTATTAAGGATAGAGTAGTTTATGGAAATAGAGTCCATAGACTAAATTCACTTTTTTTAGTGCCTCCAAAAACTTAATAGTCCTTCGAGTACATACAAATCCATAGACTAAATTCACTTTTTTTATAACGAAAATTTCACTTATTTTCGCCATAAATGAATCCCTAATAAAATTAACAACTGGCCACTTGGTATCAATACTTCTATACGAATAAAATAATCCGAAAACATTTAAATTTATAATATGGTCTCTACTCTCTACAATACTTATTTTCATAGCGTAACAATATTACTAAGTATGTAAATAATTAAATATATTTAAATTCATAATGTACCTATGGTTTAACGATTCTAAATTTTATTCCGAAAAACATACGTACAAAAAGATAAGTTATTTCCATTAGCGATTAGGTAAAACACGTTTAAATCGCGAAAAGGAAAATAAATATTTAACCGCAATTCAAATCATTCTTATTTACGGCTATGATTTAATCTTTCGTGACCAAACCAGCTCAGAATTACAACATTTTACGCGTTTTCTTATTCGTTCGAAATAACATTCTTATCACCCATTGAAATGCATCGATACCTAATCTCGCATTTTATTTCTACATATTTACAACCGCACAGATAATAAAAAAGAAAACAATCCAAAAAGCTGCCATGAACAAATCACAGAAAAAATAAACACTAAAAACTCTTTCAAAAAACCTTTTTAACACTGGCACTCAAACATTTATTTGCTCGTTTCGTTCGATTCGAAATTCGAATTGCGGATTGGCGCGACAAACGTCATGTAACTGTAGTCGCTGTCGCGGTACTAAAAAACCACGAACTCGATTCGCGCCCGTTTGTTGATATACCACGTATAGTGACGTAATACAATAATATTGGCCTACGTCCAGTGGCAATTGGCGCCGTGGCAAATCGTTTTATAGGATTCATCGATTGCTAATACCCTTCAAGTTTCAAAGTCTTTGCTGCATTGGATTACAGGGTAAACAATAGCGTTTGTACACTATTATATACTAATCGTTAAGTCGTTATTTACATGCATAGCAGTTGTCACATGTCCCGTGTCTGCGTATAGATACTATCAATCTTTACCATCCTCACCACCTGGATGGCTGGCGGAGCACCACAGTGCGATTCACTCGCACTTTTCTTCCACGGACCTGTAAGCTCTGGAATAATCTACCACCTGCCGTGTTTCCTAGGAGCTATGATTTGGAAAATTTTAAGAAAAAAGCATATCGTTTCTTAAAAGGCCAGTAAATTCCCGCCACTCCACGCATAGCTTCCGCTTCATTATTTTTTTTTATATATTATTTAATTCCGTGTTCCCCCTTATCCTACTCTGGTAGGCAACAACCATAACCTTTGTTATGGTCTATGGGCGACGCAACCTGCTTACCACCAGGCAGTGCGTCCGCTCGTTTGCCTTCCCATAACATTAAAAAAAAAAAAAAAAAAAAAAATCATTATGATTTGGATGAAATTTTAGGCAGTATACACTTTGTTAGAGCACACAAAGACGTGTATTTTTACAATTACAAATCTAGGCACTACCAATTGAAGATAGTTAATATATTAGACATAAACTAGGCATGCAGATGTATAAAATAAACCTCAGTGACATTTAGAAATTACTATAAACGCAATGAAAATAATGTGAAACGCAGGGCACAGAAAACTCGACCAGTTCTGAACAAGTGGGTTAGCAGCTAAATAGGAAACTCGTTGGACATACATAAAAACATGTGCACTAGCTATCGTTTACAATATATAAGTAGTACGATGAACTATCATGATCCAGGTCAACTACCAAGTTATGACTTCTCCTGATGAAATGAAAGAGATGAATATAAAAAATACAGTACTCAATATTTCTATGGCTTTTCCACCTATCGTAATAAGCAACTATTCAAGATTATTTTGCGATAAAAACAAACGAACTTAGTACCTCCAAAAACTTAATAGTCCTCCGAGTACATACAAATTACAATTATTTGTATTTAAAAATGAATTAGAAATTTTTCAGTGGGGTAATATTTTCATGACTTCATTTATATATACGTATATGATACCCGTTTATGTACCCCCAATCATTTTCTTTTTGCAAAATTTGTGACTCTATCACGAAAGAATGGCTCTGTCTGTTTTGATTCAGTTTTTTTTTTTAATATTGTACTGCTATTGTAGTGCATTGAAATTTCTTCAGAAAGTATAAAAACATTTCACGCATTCTTTGTAATAAAACGATTATAATGAATCAAAGCATGTACCGTGACCACGATAGGCAATATTATTGAAGTTAAGTTACGCAAATTACATTTTTAGTATCGAATATGGCTACTGGTTTAACTTATATAGAGACTGAGTTGTTAGTCCCAGATTCTCTCGAGTCTGGGTTCAGAAATACCCTTTTTTTTTTTTTTTTTTTTAGTGGGGAAATCTTGCATAGATACCCACGGCCTCCGGGGAAGAGGCCGTGGGTTATGTCGGATTCCTACCGACCAAAACCCCACTGTGTTCCGTCAAGCCACATCAGCGACAGGGCCACGGGTATGTGTAGAATTCATCCGTGACCCCATCAGCGGCAGCCCGTCGCCGGGCCCAAACAAGCTAAGAGCCTGCCAGCTCTACCCTCATGGAGTGGCGTGAGCGGAACACGTCTCACGCCGCCTCATCCCACCGGACAATGGACTAAATCCCCGTTCCATTGCCCGGCTCCCATCGTCAAGGAGGCTGGTTGCGGCTGCGTAAATCGGCCGCAGCGCGACGACGACGCCCAATAGGACGTCGGCGCCGGATCGGGTCCGCGTGAGGATCCCTCTCGCGAACCCGCTCCGCCTCCTCTTTCCGCGAGATCACGTCCTCAGAGAACGTGATCACTGCGCGCCAGGATCTGTCGCTACCCACCATTGCGCGAACAATGGAGGGCAGAGAGAGATCCGACCCAACGACCGCGACCAAGCGAGCACGAGGCTCGGCCCACGCGGGGCACACGGCAAGAGTATGATCTGCCGTGTCCTCCGGGCAGGCGCACCAGTGGCAAGCCATGCTGGGCTCCCTCCTCGCGACTTTACACAGATACCGCCCGAAGCAACCGTGCCCGGACAGCACCTGCGTAAGGCGGAAGGTTATTGCCCCATGCCGCCTGTCGCACCACTCCTGCAGCACCGGTCGAATCGCTGCGACCGTCCGCTCTCCAGCGCTGGGCTCTTCGAGCCGGCGTTCCCACTCTCGGGACCGCCGTTCGGCAGCCTCGGCCCTCCACTGCTCAACCTCCTCATAGGGTGGGTTGATCCCAAGCGACTTGGACGCCGAGACGCGGCGATACACGTCCGCAAGCATCTCGGCATCCAGTTCCCACGGGGGCGTCCCGGCCATCACGCACGCTGCCTCAAATGACACCGTGCGGTACGCCCTCACTACCCTAAGTGCCATGACCCGTTGCGGTCTCCGCAGGAATGGTCTACTACGGGCGCTTAGGGCATCTGCCCAGATGGGGGCCCCATAGAGGGCCATGGAGCGGATTACGCCTGTATACAACCGGCGACACCCGCCCCTAGCACCCCTGAGGTTCGGGAGCAAACTTCCCAGTGCCCCAGCCACCCCTACAAGTCGGGGGGCGAGGCGACGGAAGTGCTCCACGAACTTCCATCTGCTGTCTAGCACAATGCCAAGGTACCGCATTGTGGATCCGACCTTGATGGGAACCCCGCTCACCCGGATCTCCGATCCAGCGCTGTGCAGCCTTCGACGGCCGGGAAAGAAGATAGCCTCCGACTTCTCCAGCGCCACCTCGAGACCTAGCTGCCGAATGCGACATACCACATCCGCCACCCCCGCAGCAGCCAGGAGAGCTGCTTCGCTGTACGAGGCACCGCGCGCTGTCACCAGGGTATCGTCCGCGTAACAGGTTACGCCGATACCTGGGAGATTTGCGGCGCGCAGGACCCAGTCGTATCCAATGTTCCACAGGAGCGGTCCGAGGACTGAACCCTGTGGAACACCGCACGACACCTCCCTCTCGCTCCATCCATCTCGAGTAGGGTACGCCACAGCCCTGTCCGAAAGATATGATCGCAATAGGCGCATCATATATTCCGGAACGCGGTGAAAGTGGAGAGCGTCTACAATCTTGTCCCATGGCAGGGTGTTGAAGGCATTGGCGATGTCCAAAGACACCGCCAGAACAACCTCACCGTCCTCAGTTGCACTCTCCACTGTCGCCCTCACACGCGATATGGCATCGAGCGTGGACCTACCTCGGCGAAAGCCAAATTGATTGTTGCTGAGGTCCGGGCCTATTCCCTCTAAATGGTTGACGAGGCGAGCTGCGAAAACGCGCTCAAAAAGCTTGCTCACCTCGTCAAGCAGTACAATTGGCCTGTAGGCAGTGGGCGAGTTCTGCGGGCGCCCATCCTTCCTCAGCAGGACCAAGTTCCCCGTCTTCCACCTGCGGGGAAATTGGCCCCGCCGAAGGCAGGCTGAAAATAGCTGCTCTACTCGGGGTCCCAGAGCCTCCATCGCCAGCACCCAGGCTCGACCAGGGATTCCGTCTGGGCCTGGGGCGGTGTTCTTCTGCTTGAGCCGCCCCACCGCTGTCTCCACTTCGTCGCGGGTGACATCCGGAACAGATGTACCTGCGGAGTCTTCCTGTTCATCAGACGTCGCCGCCGTTGTAAAGGCATCTCTTCCCCTTTCTGGGAACAGGGTTACTACAATCTGTTCCAGTAAGCGAGGATCGAGGGACTGAGACAGGGGAGGGGCCCACGGGCGAAGCTTCTGCCTTACCCGCTTGTACGGCCGACCCCACGGTTCTCGGTTCAGGCCCTCAAGCATCTCGTCCCAGGCCCGGTCCTTGGCGCTACTGATTGCCTCCTGCAGAGCGGTCACGCACTCCCTATAAGCAGCGTACAGTCGCGTTTCCTCTTCCTCATCGCGCCATCTCCGGCGCCGGTGTCTAGTGTACGCCCGCCTCGCAGCCACACAGGAGGTGCGCAGCTGGGCGATTTCGACAGACCACCAGTACATCCTGCGTCTGCGCGGAGTTGAGCGGGCTCTGGGCATAGATGCATCGCAAACCTGCACCATGGCGTTTGCCAGCCATGCTGCTTCTTCCTCGACCGAACCGTCCCGGGGCGTAGGTATCCACGACTGCACTATGGCAGCCTCGATCAGAAGATCCCTGTCGAGGCTCCGAAGTGCCCAGCGCGGACGCCTTTCAGTCGGGGGAGACCAACTGGAGGCCATCGAGGGCGCAGAGATACTGAAGCGAATATACCGATGGTCCGACAGCGTCTCCACATCGGTAACGACCCTCCAATCCTCGATTCGCCGTGCAAGGGGGGGGCTGGCAAACGTGACGTCAACGATGGATCCACCCCTTTGCCTAACACAAGTTAGTTCAGACCCACGATTAAGAACTGAGAGATCGGCTGCAACTGCCCAGTCCTGTAATACCGCTCCCCGCGCATTCCTCACCGAAGACCCCCATGCCATTGACTTGGCATTGAAATCTCCGGCCAGGAGTATAGGCTGGGGACGGGCGAGTTCAATCAGTTCCCCCAGCTCTGCCAGAAACTGCTCGAACTCGTCCAGTCCGCGGTTGGGAGAGAAGTATACTCCAACCACTGTGTACCCTCTGATCGATGCCGAGACGCAACCTCGCCGCCGGGCAACTCGATCCATGACAGCACCCCCCTGCGCCACCAACGTCACCAAGCCATCCACGTCCCCCGCCCAGTTATCCCGGGGAGGTACCGAGTATGGCTCAGCTACGACCGCCACATCTATCATCCACTCCGCCAGACCCTGGAGTAACAGGTCCTGAGCTCTGGCGCAGTGGTTGATGTTGGCTTGAAGAAAGCGGAGAGCCATCACTACGTCTCCATTCCTTCTACCACCACGGGCGCCTCAGATGGCGCAGGGCTTGAACGCGATGCGACTACCGGGCCATCGCGCCTCTGGCCTCCTCTCTTCCGCTTCGGGGCTTTGCAGGCCGGGCCCCCGAGCCGGTGTCCCGCGGGCAGTTTTGCATCGGCGCAAAGAACACAATGAGCAGCTGCCGTGCACCCTGCAGCCTTGTGCCCATTTTCGCCACATCGGTAACAGACATTGCTTCGGTCTGTGGGCGACGAGCACATGACCCTAACGTGTCCCACCTCCAGGCACCGGAAGCAGCGTTGCGGCTTCACTGCACCGAGCGAGACCCCCGCGGAGATCCATCCAACAAGGATGCGCCCAACCTGCGCCACCTTTTTTGCAGCAGCAACTGGGCAGCTCACCCACGCCGTGGTGGAACCTCTCGATCCCACGCGCAGACCACTACACTTAACCTGGTCCGCGGGGCACTCACCCACCCGGGAGACCGCAGCTGCAACTTCCTCGGCAGCCACCGAATCATCCAGACCAGTGACCCGCACCTCCGCGCACTTTACTGGTCTGGATACCTTTATGGTATCCTCGTCCCACACCTCACGTAGCCTACTAGCAAGGGCGTCCGCCTCCTTCGCACTTGTAGTGCCCGGAATTTCCAAAATTCGGGCCCCAGTCGCGGCACGCTTAAAGCGTAGGGCGCTGACACCGATCTCCGTGAGGTCGATCTTTTGCCGGGACCCAGCCATTACAGAGGCGTACGTGACCCCGCGCGCCTTCAGAAATACCCTAAGTTTCAATAATATTGAAATTATCTACATTTACCAAAATAATGTGAAATGCAGTTCACAAAAAATCTGTCATAAACCATTCATAATAATATTTACAATACAATAAATGTTGGGAAAACTAACCATATGCCATGGCTAAGTGCACATTTATATTTATTTTTTCTTATTCGCATTTGTTGCACGTATAAAAATGTATGTATCCAAACTGTGGATAATGTTGTTGGTTGGACAGTTATACCTGTATTAAGACTAAGTTTTATTGTACAATTAACCACTGTTCTGCTGTTTATTATCCCTAATAAAGAAAAATAAAATAAAAACATTTTCTGTTTTACCATAAAATGAAGTAGGTACCTATATAATTTTGTGTAGGCACATATTTTATTTGCATTGCACTAACAAGACTTTAAAATAAAGTTTAACTATATCCAAAACTCTATATTTGTACACTTATCAGTACAAATATATAAATGTTTATCATCTAGACAGGCAATTACTAGGCATGCGCCTACGCACCCGTGGGCGATCCGTACATGGAGTCTATTCGATCATACTCGTTGTTTTGAAGTCTTGTTTCCCATGAGATTTCTTACGTAATTGTGGTTTTAATGTATTATTTTTAGTACATAAGGACTGTTTTGTTATTTTTGTCATTTTGTGTATAATAATTGGTTTAATTTGGTAGTTATTTCTACTTAGATTACGATGTTTACCCATAATTTACTGTTTATTGTCTCACATAAAAAATGTTTATATGCAATCTAAACTTGAAGGAATAGTATTATTAAAAGATGTTGGAGAAATTTTATTTAGCCATTTCAAATAGGAATAAAAAAACTGCATATTGTATTATTAAAAAATCTCCCTTCTATAGAATTAAACTAATCCTATGTAAAATATGTAATATACAACTTCATGTAACAAATGATTACCTATTACGTATTATCTATATTCTATACTAATATTATAAAGCTGAAGAGTTTGTTTGTTTGAACGCGCTAATCTCGGGGAACTACTGGTCCGATTTGAAAAATTCTTTCGCTGTTATATAGCCCATTTATCGAGGAAGGTTATAGGCTATATTTCATCACGCTGCAGGCAACAGGAGTGGAGCCACGGGGGTGAAACCGCGCGGAGCAGCTAGTTAATAATATAAGCTTATTGCAAAACTATGTCTTACACCATTTATCATTTATAATATTCAAAGCCGTTAACAGAACGCAATCATTGTAATGACTATATTTTCTCAGATTATTAACTTGAATCGTAAACACATAACAATTATGTATTAAATACTTCGCGTCTACATCATCGATGTATTTAATTTTAATAACAAGAAGTACATATAAGTACAAAGTATGGAGTTGACATCGTTTCTAAGTCAAGAACGGCTAGATCGATTTTAATGATCATTCATGTATTTGACTTATCTCCGCTATGAATATCGAAATGGCTACATTGTATTAGGTAATTTGAGATAATGGGCTAGAATAAGAAAAATAGAAATTCCTATCATTTCTAAGTAAATCGTACTGCATGGATTTACTTCAAATTCAGTACAGAGATAGCTTGAGACCTGAGGAAGGACTAACGATAGGTTTGACCCCGGTCATCGCACGGGAACGGGAACTATGCGAATTTTTCTTTGACTACGCGGGCGAAAAACTAGTATACCAATAATTGTTTCATTTATTCTTCAATATAATATTATAAAGAGGAAAGGTTTGTATGTATGTGTGTATGGTTTTCACGCATAAACTACTGGACCGATTTTGATGAAATTTGGCACTGACAATCTTTAGACCCTGAGAAAGAACATAACATTATTGCGAAATATGTACCACGGGCGAAGCCGGGGCAGACCGCTAGTTCTTCAATATATTAAGGCTTAATAATTAAGCACTCGAAAGAAAGACATAAAACCTTGGTTACAGTGTAGAATGTCACCCGTTAATGTATATTCAAATCACTTGCAATAGAATAGTTTAAGACCTCTTGCCTCGAGGTCCTATGACATCACCGAATTGGTTACATTATTTATAAATATATTTATGAAGGTTTATCTTATGTATAGCTTTATGCAAGATGTGTGAACGTCACTTTAATTTTTAGTTTCTACTACTTAACTACTTTACTACAATGCACTATATTTTATCTAAAAAAAATATAGATAATAGATAATAATAGATATCAAGTACTTTTTTATATTTTTGATACAGAGTTACTTTTTATTATTTGATAAATAAACCACCTGTTCCTGTGTAATTTTAGTAGCTAGCTAGCACTCAATTTAATAAAATAATTTAACATTTCAATCTTCCATATTACGCACGTTTAAAACACATTTGAAAACAATAAAACGTAAGTATAACATAAAAATCTACTCACCAACGTAACAATATCTCCCGGGTTCGCCGCGGCAATCCTCCTCAGCCTCTCATACAACAAATCGAGCAATCTCTGATGTTTCGCATTTAGCTCATCCAGCTCCCGTGCTACAGCATCAGATCCGGACACCAATTCCCCCTCGAGCCCCCGGACTCGGAGCCTCTCCGCCATGTCTATATCTGCTTGTCTCTTTAACTGCTTCACGTCCAAAGATGGGTGTATTTCCTCACAGAGCCACTCGACGTAACGTTGGCAACGCGATGTGTGTATCTAGAGTTAGGTTGGTTAGCCTGTTAGTTGGCGCAGACTGCTTTTTTCTGAACTGCCAGTTACAGTGACAATTCGCGAAAAATTGAATTTGAAAATGGAACGTTATGTTCCCTGGCTACGTATGTCATTGTTTGAGTTTAAACCGAAATTTGAATATGGAACTTGGTAAATTCGAAATTTGAATTTACGTTTGTAAAAAGCAATCTGCGTTCGTTTTTAATGTTAAATCATTTCCAGCCAGACTATCTTTTATACAACCTTTTATTCATTAAAATTTGGATTCCTTCTTTCAAAACATCAGACAGGCGTCTTCATTCAATTCAGAGCACATACATTCCGTATAAGGATAACAATGGCCAATTTGATACGAGTCCAGCTAAGTATCCCAGGATAGAAGTCATGCGAAAGATATTTTCTATGCGTGCAACACCGTGCGGACACTTGTACACCCATAAACGTGCATTTGACAAGCGAACGTCTAAAATACCCCTTTATATTACACTAGCTGTGCCCCGCGGTATTACCCGTATTGCTCCTCTCCTATTGGCCTTAGCGTGATGATATATAGCTTTCTTTGATAAAATATGTGCTATCTAAAACTGAAATAATTTTTCAAATCGGACTAGTAGTTCCCATTACATTAGACATTAGTGCGGTTTTTTGACTGAACCATGTGCAAAATCAACAAACAAACTAATATAAAAACTCTTCAGCGTTATCATATTATTACAATAAATTATAACTATACAACTCTTAGAGTGAATATAAGGTCCATTTAACTTTAATAAAACAAAGTTATCAAAACCATCTTTGCGTTGAAATTTTAATTGCAAATCTTTGTACAATAAGTACTAATGGCCATTTCTGTAAATTTAAATGTTTTAAAACAAAAAACATTTGAACTATGGCAATACAGCCATTTTTACGTTCAATGACCTTTTATTAAAATTTAATTCATAAAGAGAACAATCTCGCATTCAATTGATTCTAGAACCTGATTTGAATTTAAAATGCAAATTCGAACGCAAATTCGAACGTTTTGAAGTAGTGCGACAGTTTGACTCAATTCAGTGATAGTGTAGGCAGTAATATAATGCCTTTTTCGACTTACAGTGGGTGTTAACGGTGGTATTTATTTACAATATCTATAGATAGGTATTTTAAATAATACTTTCATCTTTTTTTGTACTGGCAACTCTGTCTTTATACAGGGTAGCCCCAAAGCTCGTGCATACAATCTGACAACAACCAGGCAACATAGGAAAGGGAAGTTTGGAAAAAGAAACACAATCACAACATCGCATTCAAAGGATTGTTAATTTTAATAAGAAGCAAGGCGTAGCGTTATTTTGTAAAGCTTGCTGTTAAAGCCCACATATTAACATAGATAAAGCGAATTCAATTAGCGTGTCGCTTTTTGCACGCATAATAAGCGCGAAACACTTAATTCACTAATAGCTCTAATTACGCCATCAAAATGCAAAAAAAAATGATATCTATATGAATTCAGCTCTATTTAGTTAAATATAGTTTGTGCCAAAAACCGAAGCAGAAAGTGCACGACATACTACAAGAACGAAATGCGACAGCGACCAAGAGGAAATGCTGGACTTGAAAGTCTACAACCTTTCACAATCTCTCAGAAAAAACACCCTATTTTGCCAAAGAATACAACGCTCCTAAACTTCTAGAAAATTTTCAAAATTCGAACATTACACCATAGACAGCACAATTTAAAATTCGAAATTTTCCATCTAGAATTCATCACATCAAAATTGGTAAAATTCCTTCTAGAATTCCATTTGAATCAATCGCGTAGCAACAGAAACCGTTCTCAACACTTCTCCACACATAATTTAAAATTCGAACAATTCTTTCTAGAATGTTCTAACGAATTCATGACGCCACAGTATAAAATACTTCCCTACACTTTTATTACCCATCTGATATTTACCTTCGCCTCACGTATGAACCTTCCTCCGTCTACGTTAACTTTCTCAATCTTTGGCGTCCTTTCCACAACGCTCGTGAGTAAACTCTGTAAAACAACCACAACACAACCCACATTGTAGTTTAGTTATTGTGCGTACCGTACGTGCAAAGTGCGTTAAAACTATTAGTATATCTATTATCTATACTAAAATAGGTTAACACAATAATTATTTGAACGATTAAACGTTATAAAACAGTACCCTAAGTTGTTATATCTATACTATAATAAGTTAATTATGTTGCAAGTTATTTTGATGTTATTCAAATCTATTTAAGTCACAAATACCATTTAATCTAAAACACAACAGTGACTGACCATAAATATGTTCTACTATCACTAAAAATATTAATTTCTACCTAAAAATTTGTTACAATGAAAGCTTATTCCGTTAAATTTTAACATAATTGCTGGAAAATTTACCATTTTAAAAAACTTTTAATGTAACTACAACGCTTATTATAAGACGTCGCTGTAACTATTTCCATCTTAAAGTAATAAACATAAATAATTATTTAATGTACTGAATTCATCTGTAAGAGAGGATGACAAACTTTATTAAGCCCTATCCTATTAAGCATATAAGAAATAACAACTTCCATCAATAGATGTCGCTATAATCAATACATATCATCCCTATATCACAACAGTTTATTCAATTAATGAATGAACAAAGAAATGCAGGAATAATCCATATAGAATACTTCAAACCCTATAGATATACAATAGATGTCGCTATAACTTTTCATCCCTATATAACAACTATTTATCCAATGAATGAATAAATATATGAATAAATGAACAAATGAATGAATAACATACCCTAGTGGGCTCCAACTGCTCTTTGGGCCTCACTTCGATAGGCGGTTGCGCTTGAAGCTTGCTGAACGAATCGTCTATCCATTCTGCTTCTTTTTCAAAACCGGCGTTGAAGTTCCGTAGCAATTGGTATGCGGCTTCACAGCTGCGTAATCTGTAAAAAAAAGGAATAAATAAATAAGAAATATAAAGAATCTATACTAATATTATAAAGCTGAAGAATTTGTTTGTTTGTTTGAACGCGCTAATTTCGGGAAGAACTGGTCCGATTTGAAAAATTCTTTCGATGTTAGATAATCGAGGAAGGCTATAGGCTATATATTATCACGCTAAGACCAACAGGAGCGGAGGAATGCGGGTGAAACCGCGGGGAACAGCTAGTAAGTAAATAAAAGAAGAGCGTGAGTACACGTGTCACAAGTGAAACAAACAACAAACAAACAAAAATACTTTATTGTGCACCAGGACATAAAAATTACAAAAGCAAATATACAAAAGAAAGAGACACAGTTGAGCACAACAGGCGGTCTTATCGCTAAGACAGCGATCTCTTCCAGACAACCTGGTGGTCAAGGAAAAACAGTGGAAGTAAAAGTTAATGGGCAAGAGGTGCGTTTATAGTTTAGAATACATAAATAAAATACACATAAATACAACCATATTATATACATACAAATACATACATACATACACATACATACACATAAATATACATATACATACATACACATACATATACAAATACATACATACAAATAGAAATGAGCTATTTACTAGTCGAAAAGCAGACACATACGGAGACAGCATCAATACAAAGATAGTGAAACTTCTTTAGCAAGATTCAAAGATACCAAAATCGCAATACTCCATGACGTGGTGGTATTACCATGACACTTGAAATATTACTCTCAACGCGCCTAAAGAAGTTTCACATCACAAATAAATTTATTTGAAAATAGCTGTTTGAACATGGTGCAAAAAACGCACTTTAACATTACACTCGACAAAAATGACGCAAATAACACACCCCTGTTTAAATTATCTACCATTCAAATTTATTCATTTAGACTTCTTCCAGCACTTGAATCGTCAAAACACAAATCTACCCAAAATTTCTACCATCCTTACCTTTCAGCCAATTGCGTGCAAACATGGCTCCACCTGCCATTCAACAGCTCCACTTCCTTATCCAGCCGCTCCAGGTCTACATGCTTCCCACTCCTCGGCAAGGTGGAATGTGGAAGACCAGCTCTAGAACCTTCGACCAGACGACGGCAGTTCTCAGCGTCATCATTCATCTGGTCCACTTGGACTTGCTGCTTGCTGACAGCCACTTGCATGCGGAGAAGGTCTTCGTGCATCTGATGGATAATTTGTGATTAATTTTTGGTTATGAGTGAAGATTTCAAATTTATGGATATAAAAAGGAACAAGGAACTTAAATATACTTGAAGATATACTATTATTTATGTCCAAGTTTTGATTTAAACAATTTTGAAACATATTTCACTAATAAATATGGCTAATTAGAACCGATATGTATTCATAAAACTATAATAACTTAATTAAATAAAACCAGTTTTTCCCCACAATATTGAAAACCTGGATACATCCCACTAAATAGATAAGAACATCTATTAAAGTGTCCATATCATATAAGTCGTTTACTTCAACTACTACTAATGCCACATAATTATCCAACCAATAAAAAGCATCACTTACATCCTTAAGCAGTTCCACATCATTGGGCAGTTCATTAAACTGTGCCAGCTTAATCTCAAACTCGGATATTGTCTGGTTGTTCTCCTCCATGCTGTTCACGACGATTTCCACGAACTTCAGCCTTTCCACGAAGAGCTGACTCTTGGATTGCATGTCGTTCCATTTGCCCATCACTTTGTCCAGGCTCTTCTTCATCGCTGGTGTTTTGAGGGCGATACCTGGAAGAGTATCGTTAATATTAGATTTTTAGTTCACACAGGGACAATTTAAAACATTTTTAATGACCATCCTAAAAGGTTTGTACAGGAGCTCACTGTTACAAGTCATATACATAAAAGTTACATAAAGCTACACATCGAAAGAGGAATGGAAATGTGAAGTTAAGCATAACTTGATTTATATTGGGGTGTAATGGCCGTATACCATCCAACGGCCAAAGCCAACCTCACCTGCTCGTGGTGCACCCTGCCGATCAACGGACGAGGCTCTGGCGACATTTTAGAGTGGTAGGACTACAGCTGCGTAAGATATTCTCTTTTGGAAATCGTACGCAGCATGAATTGGGCTGTAGTCCATCCGGGGCAGTACCACTAACCCACAGGAAACCGGCGTAAAGCTTTCTTAGCGTTTCGCATAGGTGAGTGGGTCACACCGGATGCCCAATCCCCCCCCCCCCCTCCCTTTTAAAACTATGGCAGCGGAATTTAAAGAACTATTACCCCAGGAGGGTACCAACACTGTCGGTGCTGGAGAATCCCTCCCTGAGCATCTTTGTTCAGGCTGCCCTGCGTATTCTGGGGAGGGCAAAATCCCGCTCGTTTCTAAAACCCGAGGCAACAAGAGCAAAAAGCTCAGCGCACCCCCTTCCACGCACTGCGTGAATTTCTGCAACATTAGGGGCTTACACTCGAACATCAATGCCGTCCATTACCACCTTGAGACGGTGAAGCCGGCCTTGCTCTTCTTAACCGAAACGCAGATATCTTCCCCCTCCGACACATCCTATCTGAATTACCCAGGATTTACCCTGGAGCACAATTTTATTCCTCGCGCTGGTGTCTGCGCTTTTATTCGGAATGATATCTGCTTTCGTCGCCTCGCTTGTCTTGAAGGTAGGGATCTATCCATCCTTTGGTTACGTGTGGACTGCGACGACCACCCTCGCGTCTATGCGTGCCTATACAGATCCCATAGCGGTAATGACGAAACCGACCGACTCATCGATCACATACAATTGACGGCTGACAACATGCTCAATCAGATTCCATCAGCGGAAATTGTGGTCCTTGGAGACTTCAATGCGCACCATGTAGAATGGCTCAAGTCTCGCACAACAGACCACGCGGGGAAATCTGTTTACGACCTTGCCCTTGCCTATGGTCTAACCCAACTGGTAGCATCGCCCACGCGAATTCCCGATGTTGAGGACCATACGCCTTCCCTGTTGGACCTTCTGCTGACTTCCCATCCGGATGGCTATCAGGTCAAAGTTGATGCCCCTTTAGGCTCATCTGACCACTGCCTCGTACGGAGCGAAGTGCCAATCTTGCGCTTTTCACGGCTACTGAATGGTGGCCGCCGTCGCGTTTGGCACTACAAGTCAGCAGACTGGGACGAGATGCGCACCTTCTTTTCATCTTATCCCTGGGGCCGTGTTTGTTTCTCGGCAGAAGATCCTAGCACCTGTGCTGACTCTGTTGCTGATGTGATACTTCAGGGAATGGAATTGTTCATTCCAAACTCCGTTGTTCCCATCGGTGGCAAGTCCCAGCCCTGGTTTGGTCACTCTTGTAAAACGGCATCACGCCGAAAACAGGATTGTTACCAAGCCTGGGCCAATGCTCTTGTGACTAATGATCCAGACGCCCGTACTCTTAAGAGAAAACTAAACTCGGCCTCTAGGTCCTTCAAAAGAGCTATTGCAAGAGCTAAGTCTGAGCATATCGCAAAGCTTGGCGAGAAACTCGCCCGACTTCCTTCGGGAACACGAGCCTTTTGGGCACTCGCCAAAGCTGTGCAAGGAAACTTTTGTCGGCCGTCATTGCCATCTCTACGCATGGAGAATGACCTGTTGGCCCACACGGCAAAGGAGAAAGCTGATCTTCTTAGCTCCCTTTTTGCCGCTAACTCGACTTTGGATGACATGGGAAAATCACCACCTACCATCCCACGGTTCGAGGGCTCTATGCCGGACATCCGATTCACCCAGAGCGCTGTGCGTAAAGCACTTTTCGCTCTAGACATCCACAAGTCGAGTGGTCCCGACGGTATTCCTCCTATTGTGTTGAAGATGTGTGCACCTGAGTTGGCGCCGGTTCTCACGCGACTTTTCCGGCACTCCTACTCCACAGGCGTCGTCCCGAATACATGGAAGACAGCTTTAGTACACCCTATCCCGAAAAAAGGCGATCGCTCGGATCCGTCCAACTATCGACCCATAGCCATCACTTCCTTGCTCTCCAAGATAATGGAAACCATTATCAATCGCCAGGTGCTAAAATATCTGGAAGAGCGCCAGCTGATTAGTGACCGACAGTACGGTTTCCGTCGTGGCCGGTCAGCTGGCGATCTTCTTGTTTATTTGACTCACCGCTGGGCGTCAGCGATTGAGAGCAAGGGGGAAGGCTTAGCTGTCAGCTTGGACATAGCGAAAGCTTTCGATCGGGTATGGCACAAAGCGCTTCTTGCGAAGCTTCCTTCCTATGGGCTTCCTGAGAAATTTTGCCAGTGGGTCGCCAGTTTTCTCACAGAGCGTAGCATGAGTGTCGTAGTCGACGGTTCATGCTCTGATCCTAAGCCTGTGAATGCTGGTGTCCCACAAGGCTGCGTTCTGTCTCCCACTCTGTTTCTTCTGCATATCAATGATATGCTGCTAGACGGTAGCATTCATTGCTATGCAGACGACAGTACTGGTGATGCAATATACACCGGCCACAGCAATATTTCTCAGGACCGCGTCATTGAGTGCCGGAACAACCTCGTGTCTTCAATAGAAACCTCCTTAGAAGAGGTGTCTAACTGGGGCCGACGTAACTTAGTCCAATTCAACCCCAAGAAGACACAGGTCTGCGCGTTCACCGCAAAAAAGCTTCCCTTTGTCGTAACTCCTCGTTTTCAGGGCATTCCTCTCTCTGCCACAGCTAGCATCGGTATTCTTGGTCTCGAAATCTCGAGTAGCGTACAGTTCTCCTGTCATCTGGAAGGAAAAGCCAAATTGGCTTCACAGAAACTTGGTGTCCTCTGTCGAGCGGGGCAGTATTTCACGTCGCACCACCGCCTTATGCTTTATAAGGCGCAAGTTAGGCCGCACATGGAATACTGCTCCCACATCTGGGCCGGGGCACCCCAACAACACCTCCTTCCATTTGACCGTATTCAAAGGAGAGCAGTACGACTCGTTAACGAGCCAAGTCTTACCGATCGGCTTGATACTTTGGCGCTGCGAAGAGACGTCGCTTCACTGTGTGTTTTCTATCGCATCTACAATGGGGAGTGCTCTGAGGAGCTGTTTGGAACAATACCTGCCGCTGAGTTCCATCATCGTACTGCACGCCACAAACTAAAATATCACCCACACCACCTTGACTCCTGGCGATCGACGACTGCGCGCTTCAAAAGAAGCTTCTTTCCGCGCACAACGAGTTTATGGAACGAACTTCCTCATGCGGTGTTTCCAAACGGTTACGACTTAGGGACCTTCAAGAAAAGAGCGTACTCCTACCTTAAAGGCCGGCAACGCACTAATAATGTCCCTGGCATTGCTGGTGCCTATGGGCGACGCAGTGCACTTAACATCAGGTGACGCGTCTGCTCTGTTGCCTCCTCTTGTATAAAAAAAAAAAAAAAAAAAAAAAAAAAAATATTCCATTTGAAATAAATCCGACCATCCAAAAATATGAAAAAGCATCGCCTATAGTGTTTTTCTTGCTATTTTCTTTAGCAAAAAGACATTCTACTAATTTTTTTATGGCACTAAAAATGACTGACAGAATCTTCTAATTTTGTACTTATTTCTCATCTCTTTTTCTTCAAATAAATGCCCAAACTAACCTCTAAAAGTATCTTGCACCTCCTGTACATCATTGGCCAACGCCAGCAGGCTGGTCTCCCAGTCCTTATGCTGCAGTACCAGGTGTTCCAGCGAGTCGAGATCTCGTGGTATATGAGATGCGATCCTCTCGTGCAACTGCCGTTCGTATATCTCGAGCCTTTCGAGAAGGTTCGACGATTGTTCCGTGAAGATTCGCGCTGCATTCTTCGAGTCCTCTGCAGGGGGAATAACAAATATTAGCAATATGTACTTTATGAACCAGTTACTAAATTAACATAATAATGTATGTAGAATGTTAAGAGGAAATCCTACTAATATTATAAATACGATATGGATGGATGTTTGTTAAGCTTTCACGCGAAAACGACTAAACGGATTTTCATAATATGTGCTTGGCAGTGATGTAGCTTATGTATCAAAATAACACATAAATTCTATCCTAGCTTTTGCGAGCTATATATAAAGTTTTTGTTCTTCTCACTTTATCAAAGCAATATCCACGAGTAGAACATTGATTTATCATTTTAGGTCAGGGATTTTTATCGACCATTAATCTTAAAACGTTTAATCGAATATGCTGCATCATTTCTACAGCTTCATCTATTTTCAATCGTTTAATTAAAATGTATATACCTAAAACCAATATTTAAGAGTACATTTAAAATATAGTTCTTCAAATCAAAATGAATTGCCTGTGCCAATTTTGATGATTTAAATGCATGTCAATTAAAAATGAACCGTTTTCTAAATCTATATATTACTGTTTAAAAAAATTTATCGTCATCTCTATCGTATCTAAAAGTTTTTCCTCCACGTGTTGCGATATTACCTATACTTTTGTGTTCATAGTAATGGAGATAGTAAAATGGATCCTATCCTTATAATCATAAGGTTCAATTTCTTTTAGCTTTCTATTAGCGACCAATTCAACAATATTTCTTGATTTTATCAATTGAGGAGATTGAACTACAAGTTGCAGTTTTAAAAATAAGATCACATAAAAGTATAACAAGGTAATATTCCTCGTGCATTGGCACAATTAACCTTACGACAAGTTCAATTCAGTGATTTATTGGAATAAGGTTAAAATACTGAAAAATTTCCGTATTTCTCACTAATATAATAATCATTATTTTATATCACATTGTTTATGTTTTATCTAGAACAATATCTTTTTATACGAGTACAAAAGTAACCACTTTTTTATTTAAATACAGGATAACACTTTATTCTTATCACGATATATTTTAACAATGTACTTCAATCCTTTTTAAGAAATAATTAGAATATTTAATCTTGGTACTTTTTAAGTAAAATACAGTTATTGTTTAATGTAGTGAACATATACATGTAGATTATTTTTTTTTATCGTTCGCTATATTACTCTAACTATGGCAATTTACCAAACTTGTGACCTCTTTAGGACTTACGTAAGTTTAAATATTGATCTGAATTGAAGAACCAAGCATGAATCACACACAAAATCCAGACTTCAAAATATATGACCTAATTCACATCGAGTATGCTTGATTTAAAATCTTAAATTACCAATGATATTTACTTCATTCAAGATTAGTCTTATTATAAGTAATCATAAGTCTTATTTTGCCAATTGCGTGTGTTTTTTAATAAGACCACATTTCATTTAATACAAATTATCCCTTTATAATTTTATGTCCAATTTTAAAAATTTAATCGTAATCTAACAAACTTAATTCCAGTATAGTATATTCGTCTGTCACATTCCACAAATCCCTCTAATCTACACATCGAAATAAATAAAGCATTATACTAATCACAATTCATATTCGTACACAAACCGAATAAATTCACATCAATACAAATCAAACGACAATCAACGCAAGCGTTAAAGCATTCCCTTCCCAAGTTCCAACTCATTCAACATTTCAACAGATTTCAACATAAACAAACTTAAAATCTATGAATAACACTGTCCATTCAGAGCACAGATAAAAAAAACACAAGGTCACGTAGTCTAGACACGGATAGGCACCTGACAATCGATATTCCCACCAACGCCTCTCCACAGATCTCTTTCTATACACTAAACATATTTTACGTATCATTTTAAAACATTTTATGTAAACTCAGATCTGTATCGTGGACGGTATGACAAAACTAATAAAACTGAGCGGGCGAGATGTGCACAGAGTAAAAAAGAACATTGACTCAACAGTTCGAAGAAAGGCGTGAGACTGCGTCTGAAAATATATTATCTGTTACTTTATTGAAGGTTTTTTTTTTTCATTTATACAATGAAATATACAGATATTATTGGCATTGTTTTTAGAATCGAATGTTTGATATATTGATACAAGATTGCTTAGTTTTTTTCGTTAACGTTATTTTTTACATAAAAAACGTCCGAACTGAAATTCAATTTCGCATTAAGGTTAAAACGCGTGTAATTGTTTATCCACTCCTGCTATCAACCACTAATTTTATTTTTGTAAGTGTGTTTATAGATAACTTCATAACGACGTAATCTCCTATTGTAAAATCTTTCGTAGAAAGCTAGATTATTTCTAAGCTTTTCTTTTAGAGGTCAATATTTTTGGATTAATTAAAAAAAAGATAGAACTCTTATCGATCGAATGTTTGTTAGTGTGTATTTCTTTCACGTCGCAACAGAGCGATTAAATATCTTATGATTTTTTGTGACTAAAAATTGTAAAGGGGCTAAAGAAACGATATAAATGATATAGGTTACTTTTGACCGCGTTGAATCATTACATTACCATGCGTATTTCCTTTGACCACGGGCAAAGCCGCGTGCAACTAGCATATAAAATATATCCTATTACTTGGCTACTGTATTCCATTGCACTGTGGCCACAGGCCCACACGCGCCTACGGTATAGAAATTGCGGTATCAACCACAAGGACAATAACTGCTGATGACATCACGGGATAAAATGGAATTATTGGTTACCACCTTGAGAACATTTGCGATAAAATTAGGCAAATAATGAAAATTGTATTGAACAATTAATTGGATGAAGAACCTATGGGGCTTAAAATTTCAATTACTTGCTTATGTATAAAAATTTTCAAATAACGCATTGCTTTAAAATCAGCACTATGATATCTAAGGTACCTGACAGGAAGTTTTATCCAAATCGTTTCAGTAGTTGTTTGTATGACAAAGTAACGAAAATCTTCGCAATTAACACATATTTAAACTTTCGGATTTGAAATATTATTATGGTAATAGTGTCCTCGGTACACACGTTCTTTTTTACATGAAATTGCGAAAGAAAAAATACACTATTATCTCACGAGTAAACCGATCAATTACGTAAGGAGACATGACTTCATGATAGAATTAATTCTAATACATACTACAATGTATTAACTTTGACACCTAGAGCGTTTCGCCCACTCCTTGTGTTTCGGTGATGTCATGTGACCTTTTGACCAATAATTGGAGTACTTTGGACCCTTTAAGTCTTTATGGAAACATGTAACCTAGGAACTATGTTAATCATATTTCTTATATTAGTTTTGGGTAGTGCTTAACTCTTAATCATCTCTACCTTCTGCCTAAGAAGTTATTATAGTAATTAGGTATATATGTATACTAGGTGCTCCCCGCGGTTTCACCCCCGTGGCTCCGCTTCTTTTAGTCATAGCGTGATGGTATATAGCATTTAACTTTCCTCGATAAATGGGCTATCTAACACCGAAATAATTCTTCAAATCGGACCAATAGTAGACTAGATAAAACCTAACCTTTGCGTTAATCCAAGTTACCCTCTATATGTGTGATAAATTTCATTGTAATCGGTTCAGTAAATCAGTAGTATTTGCGTGAAAGAGTAACAAACACACACATACACACACATACACACAAACTTTCGCATTTATAAGATTAGTAGGATTCTCAGTTCAACATACGCTATTTTATCGCTATTCCCTTTGACATTGATATGAAATTCATACTATGAATGTGGCCATTTAGCAAACATCTATACTACTGGCCATTAGCTTGATTACTACAGATTACTATCTAAATAGACCTATGACCATATGACGTCAGCTCCATTACAGAGTTGGGACGTCTTACGAGATTTGTAAAAAGATGATTTATATATCTAATGGCACGCAGTTTCGTCCGAGGACGAACCCACGGACATAAGAAACTGCCAAATATAAAATCATAATCTATTCAGCGGTTTTCACATGAAAGAGGAACATACATACATCTTTTCTCATAAATTTTTACATTTATATTATAAGTAAATAAATAATATAAGATGAATTGTTCGTTTGATCGTTCTGATTTCAGGAACTACCAGACTGATTAAAAAAAAAATCATTTTTAGATATACATGATCCCTGAGTGCTATAGTCTATTTATGTACAACGAGTGACGACGGGGCGGACCACTAGTTTTATTTGATAAGATTTATTTACAAGCTAAATGCCTGTGGCTTTCCTTGCGTCCACGTGCTGTGATATTACCTACTAGAGGTATATCTTGTTTCCAAAACGTAGAGTCACCTTGACCTGGGCATTATTTTAAATTCATTTTAAAATGAAACATATTGATAATAATGTATATAGAAATTATTTTATGTCAAGAGAGTAGGTAAATAGTTCATGCTTATCTATACTAATATTATAAAGCTGAAGAGTTTGTTTGTTTGAACGCGCTAATCACGGGAATTACTGGTCCGATTTGAAAAATTCTTTCGGTGTTAGATAGCTCATTTATCGATCACGCTACGACAACAGGAGCGGAGCCACGGGGATGAAAATAATTTGAGTGTATAACTTAAAGAAGTTGTTTACGAAGTCTAGTTACAAATAAATGTTTTGTCCATATTAATGATTCCATCAATTTCTGTGTTTAAGAATCACTTGTTATTGGTTATCTAGCAGAAGTGAATCTAATCTATCTATATTAATAACTAGCGGTCCGCCCCGGCTTTGCCCGTGGTACATGTTTCGTTTTCTCTCCATAACAACCATCCTCGTACTTCAAGGAATATAATAAAAAAAGAATTATCGAAATCGGTTCACCCGTTCTCGAGTTATGCGCTTACCAACACATTTTGCGATTCATTTTTATATATAAGAAGATTAAAGACCTGCCAGTGACTTAACATATAACTTAATAACGATTCTACAGATTTAAAAGATTTTTGCTTTGTTGGATGTCTCAATTAGGACTTAGGATAATAACTGCAAAAAAAATTGAAAATATCTACCCGAACGTAGCCGGGCGAGCAGCTAGTATTAAATATAATAAACAGGACGTATCATTACATACAAAGTAAAATTGTTTATTTAATGAAAACTCACCTCCCTTTCCAAAAGAAAATATTCGCTTTATCCTCTTCATTTCAACTCTATCCCATTGAAATAAGGTTCAAATTACAATATTCACTATTGTTTACTTTCAGTTCTAATTTATTCACACTTTCGATATTTTGTTTGGCGATTGCTTCGATTTATTATTAGTTTATCAATGCATTATTATTGACTACGATTCTCTGAGGAAATAGAAAAATTTGCACGTGCCCTAATAGTTTATTTTAGTTCTAGCAAAAACATTAACGTTAATAATTAATTGTGCGCATATAAAAATTAGTCATTTTTAGTTTATTTAATTAGGAAAAAAGATTCATATTTTTCAACATGATATTTGAAGTAAGAATTATTCATTAGTCATTAAAAAAAAAATAGACTCAAAAGTGTATTTTTTTTTACTTTTCACCACAAAAAAATCCACCGATTTCAAAAACAGGTCACAGAAATTCTAATACAATTTAATTCATAATAAAAAGTTATTTTGTTCAAAATCTACCACAAAAAAAAATAAACTTTCCTAAAAATCCAAACCAAAAATTTCACAAAAAATATTTTTTAACCGACTTCAAAAAAAGGAGGATCAATTCGGCCGGTATATTTTTTTAATTTCAATTTTTCATTTCCTACCACAACAATAGTAAAAAACAATGCACCCACTCCAAACTATACTACCAACTACGCACTACACATGACACTAATTACGACAACTATCCCGTAGGATGCGCGCGCGCTGTCAACCCGATCGCTTGTGAGACGACACTAATAACTTTATTTTTAATTCAACTTCACGTGCGCAGGAAGTATATAGATATTGTACGGATATTGTGGCAGGCAAAGTATTCTTGACATTTTTAATGTATGGGAGTAATATTTTAAAGAGGAACTAGCTTACCGCCCGCGGCTTCGCCCGCTTTCTCTAAAATGATTTGAGATTAAAACTATCTCTCAAGTTGGATCGAACTGCACATGGTCTGCGAATTTTATTATAATCGGTTAAGTGGTTTAGGAGTCCATTGAGGACAAACATTGTGACACGAGATTTATATATTATATTGAGATATGGATAAACTTTCAAGAGAAAGCTACTGTATTCCCGAGTGACATGTCATACTCATAGCCATTGTTTATTAGAGGCTTTGTTCTGTGGCGAAATAACACAATTAACAACGTTGGTTGCATATTAGATTTACACTAGCTGCCCCGTCAGACGTCCGTCTGCTCTACTGTCCCTTTTAAGTGTTTTCTTTCCTTCCTTATGCCTTAACAAAAACTAAAAAAAAAAACGACGTGTGGCACTCGGGGACTGCCGCGGTAAAGCTATAGCATGCTATGCCTTCAAGCCACACCTCCGCCCGTCGGAGTGGGGAGCGTGAGGTTTTTTCGTTACGGAATTCCCGATTCGGTCCCCGCGCTCAAGGCCCGCGATAGAAGCTATGCAAAACCGCATTGGTCGAACCGTTCTCGAGTTTTACGCTAAGCAGATTTGGCGATGAATTTTTATTATGTAGATTATGCTTACGAAATCGTCGTAGATATGACATATTTTGATAGTTATGTTACTGTTAGATGCAGTAGCATCTGTTTTCCTGGATTTTTTGATCACATTTGAAAAGTTTCACATGTCTTTTTTTATATTATTAGTTAGGTAATAAACTTGCCAACTAAATTAACTTATTTCTATCTAGTTAACTCAATAAACAAATAATTTATCAATCTGTCACTTGCACTTGTAAACAAGGCAAATGATTGCTGTTAATTAATCGAATACGCTTTATCATCATTGAACCAATATAACAGATAAATGTATATTTATGGTAATTGTGCTATTTTACTCCTCGAGTTATGCAAGTTCATTTATAGATATTAAATTTTCAATGTTACTTTGAAAACTTTTTAAAAAATATCTCTGTTATAATATTGTGTGTGATATTTTTGAGGTGAAACTTCTTTAGGCGCGTTCTAACAAAAATTCTAGGTCGCGTCATGGCAATACCGTCACGTCATGGAGTAAGGCGACGATTTTGAATCTTGTCAAAGCGGTTTCACTTCTAACACACGCTCTTTTTTCATGTAATTACGTAGAGTAAGTAGTGTCACTGATATAAAAAATAGACCATTTCCTTTCCGTTTAAAAACACTTTGAACTGAAAAAGTAAATTGATTTACAGTTTCTACTGACTATAGATTTAGTCAGTAAACTGCACAGCATTTCTTTCACATAACCCAAAAGATAAATGTTTTAACCTTTAAGTGGCAATTACTTTAATTCTACTTTTAATTTGGCCAAAGAATTCTCGTAACCCACTTACAAAAAAGACGACAATTATTCAATTGTTTTAACATCAGTACCGAGGCCAATTATCGAATAGTTTCCTAGAATTTTGACAATCGTATTTTTATATGAACAGCTTGATTAAAACTAGTTATACGCCCCGTCTCCGTTCCAGTTGAAATTTGATCGATATGATGTTAAAATATAATGTTAATTAATTTACTAATTTAAAAAAATTAGAAATTTTGTAGGTATGTGGTAAATTAATTTTGTTGCAGTATTATCCTTTGGTCCATGTCCGTCTTTTACACACAAAAGTACCCTAATTTTTTCACATTTTTCGTGATTTTTTGTAATTTTTTTATTTTCACTAACCTTCAGCCCGCGCTCTCCTCTCGAACTCATCGAACAGCCGGTTGACTTCATCTATCTCCCGTCTCAACCGCCTCAATTGTGGATCAGCCGGATCACCCTCAGCTAGTAATTTCTCAGCGTCTTCGTTCAGCGCACGGCGTATCGCTTGTCTCTGTTCCGCGCCCATTGCTACGAACTGGTTAAAAAAACATGTAATTACGGAAATTAATAATATCCTAAATATGTTGCCTATTCATAAATATTAAAAAAATCTATTTCAAAAATGTTGTAAAGAAATTAGGCCTGTTCAACATACAAAGAAATGCGACGATGTGACATTTTTTATTTCATCTATATAAATTTTTAAAGAACAAAAATAAATCGATCACATAAATTAAATCTACACTAATATTATAAAGAGGAAAACTTTGTTTGTTTGATTGTAATGAATAGGCTCATAAACTACTGGACCGATTTTAAAAATTATTTCACCATTCGAAAGCTACATTATCCACGAGTAATATAGGCTATATATTATCACGCTACGACCAACAGGAGCGGAGTCACGCGGGTGAAACCGCGCGACTCAGCTAGTCTTTGATAAAATAGTTAGGGATACACCCAAATGAGAAAAAAATAATAGTATTTAACTAACTTCATAAATTACAACAAAGAAATCAACAACCGAATATTCTACTTTTATTTTCTACTGTACGTAAAAAAAAATCTCACCTGCGGGAAGTCCCATCCCTTCACCACCTTAATCGTAGCGAAGATCATATTCTGACGCATGCGCAGTTGCTTCCTCTGCCATAGCTGTATCACCTTTACGCAGAAAAACAACACTATTAGCACAAAACACATAACTCGACACACACACAGACACATTTCTGTCAATATTTTGAAGTATATTATCTATATTCTATCTAATTTAGCACTTTTTTATCACTACATAGTATAATACAAAGTCACTTTTCGCCGTTCTTGTGTCTGTGTGCTTAAATCTTTAGAATTACGCAACAGATTTAGATAGTTTTTTTTTAAATAGACATAGTAATTCAAACGGAAGGTTTTAGTATATGTACAAATCGAAAATCAGAACGAAACACAACTCAGCACACACACAAACGTGACTGACAGAATGTCGACGGAATTAGTTATCAATATTTTATTTTGCTTAAGCGCTTTATTTACACTTGTGAGTCATTAAGATCAAAGTTTGTTATGCACGTAAAACATTATCGATTATAGAATTATAGTACAAAATTTTACTGAGTCGAAAGACGCTGTGTTAAGTTCTATGCTTCAATAGCTGTGAATTTAAAACATTTGATTTGTTTTCATTTCTAGCGAGTTTAAGATAACAGGTGTATGATAAAACATAAAAAGTTGTTATAATAATGTAACTTGTTTTTACGATAAATTCTGTTTTATTTATTGAGGAATAATAGTTTTTCACCATCGTGCTAAGTACTATAACAGCTGTGCTGCGTACTATAACAGCCGTGCTGCGTACTATAACAGTCGCACTGCGTATTATAACAGCCGCACTGCGTACTATAACAGCCGTGCTGTGAACTATACCAACTGTTCTGTAAACTTTACCGGTTGTATTGCGGATTATGCTGGCTTTGCTGCATCGAAGAGCTATGCTGATTAATATACGCAATCAAACTCGAATATTACGCAGCTGGGCTGATATAATACACATTTTGGCGTATTATACAAGTCATACTGTGTACTTCTAAGATACATCATACAGGTAATAACCTAGTTCAGAAGACAGAACGAAATTGTGAACCGAAAATTGGCTTATAAATATTATTTTTTTTACTATAAGGGGTATCCCAATGTTATTTATTTATTTACTCTTTATTGTACATATACTTAAATAAAAGTATGTACATAAAACAAAACCATTTTAAATGTACAAATGGCGGCCTTATGGCTCAAAGCCATCTCTGCCAGGCAACCTAGTTCAGAAGACAGAGCGAAATTGTGAACCGAATATGTAAAATTTGCTAATAAATATTATTTTTGAAGTGAAAACTTCTTTAGCGGCGTTGGGTATAAAATCTTAAACTCGCGTCAGGACACGTGGCCTGATCGAAAAAGCGTGACGGATGTTTTTTTTTTTTTTTTGAGCCCTTATGCGTAAGACGGATACCATTCCAAAATATCAAACATGCTGAACAATAAGCAAGTTTTCACATCTGCTGGCACTCCCGGAGTGCAACCCGTCTTTTTTTTACTATAAGGGGTATCCCAATGTCACTAAGGCACTCACCCGGTCGTACGCGGCCCGCAGGCGCTCGGCCGCGTCCTGTGCGCGCTGGCAGGGCGGCGGCAGCGCCAGCACCGCTCCCGGCAGCTGCACCTCAGTGCCCGCTCCACCGAGCCGTACACGCCAACGTACACGCCCGGAATTGTCCGTTACTGTCACCGCTGTGCCCTTTTCGATCGCGATCTGTGGGAGGAAGATGTATTTGTCCTTGACATAAAAAACAGTAGATGAATAACAATACCAAAAAAAGTGTGTATTAGTAAGTATATTAACCTGCTGATCACGATTTTGTCGAATGAGTAACAAAAGCATTATCTAGTATCAAAAAACGTTCAAAATTTTAACGCCGACAAATTGTACCCATTATGAAAAAATATTTAAAAAAATTGGTTGTCTGTAAAGTCGGTTTACTGACGATAGTTGAACGTGACAACGTCATTAGACCGATTGTGCTTCTTTGTCGCTCATTCCGCGCTCTCGCTTGCACTTCAAGCCTACACGGAACGCCTCAGAGCGAGGTAACCCCGCATGAGTCATGTTTTTTCGTGCGTGCAACCGGCGCTATCGAATTATAAGACGTTGTCACGTCAAAATGTTAATGCTGACAATATTGTCTAGTATCAAAAAACTTCCAAAATGTTAACGCTGACAAGTGAAAATATTATTTAGTATAGGAAAACGTCGAAAATTTTAACGCTGACAATATTATCTAGTATCAAAACACATCCAAAATGTTAACACCAACACTTACCAAAATTTTTTCCCCAACAAATTTTATAAAAAAAAATCTCATATCTACTTACATTAGCATGCTTATAAGCGCACACGGTTTCCGCCCGTATCGGCCTTGTGAGTGGAGCCCGTCGCAACTTGACAGGCCTAACCGTCTGGGCCTCCTCCACCAGGCGAGCTACTAGCGCCCCTTGCTCGTTAAGTTCTTCGCGTAGTTCTTGCATTCCCTTTAGTAACCTCTCCCCTCCATCTAGGGTGAATTCCGATTGGGAGAACGTCGTGTTGAGCGCTTCTTCTCGCCTGTGGATGATACATAAAATTTAAGTATATGAGATAGAAATGAAAGCAAAATAAATAAATAAATAAACGTTAAGGGGAAGAACCTACACAATTTGCAAGATTTACAAACATCTATTCTGAATCTATTAGAATGTACATTTAAAATTTATTGTCTATAATTTAAAATACAAAAACAAAAAACTTACTTCTGTATCCATTTCTCAGCATCTGTGACTTGCTCGAAGAAGTTGTGGTATTGTGTCGTGTGCTTGAGATGTGTCTCAAGGCAGAGTGTCAGTTGTAACACCCACGCCCATTGAGATTGCATCACCTTTGGAATAAAAAATATATTTTAAGATAGAAAAAGTATTTATTTAAATGCATTATTTGAAGATAATTGTGAAAAACATTTATTACATTTTTCATAATTTTTAAGTACGGTCTGATCTATTTGAAGTAGGTACGTACTACACTATTTCAAAACAGTGATTTTCTTATATGTATAAATCTATATCTGTATATATTCGTGAATCTATGATTTTTCAAAATCACTTATTGCCAAGTACTGAAAATCATCCTAAAAAAATGCCTGCAAATTCGACTCTCAAACTACTGAAGAAACATCCAAATCTGAAAAAATACCTGTAAATGCGACTCTATGGTTTTCATAGCCGGATGATGTTGTGCGATCAATGCTTCTCCTCTATCTATCACATTGCTGAACTGTAGTTCCCGCTTCTCGAGGGATGACATCAATTGCTGGTAGAAAAAAAAATAGAGTTTTTTTTTGATGTATCTTATGTTATCTGTGCTGGGATGGCGGGACAGCTATTTATGTAAATGTCAAATGAGATTTTATCTAGGAACGGACAGAAATTGTTTTGTGTCAATAATAATACTTAATAAAAACAGGGAAATTAAAATTTTTGTGTAGAATTATTTCGCTTCTGTTGTAGAAGTCAAAAACTTTGACGATTTCAGAATAATAATTAATAAAAAAGTATGTGCAGATTTTTTTTGCAATATTTAACATAACTTTTCATTTTTGAAATATAAATTCGATACCACGGTATATAGCTTAAAATAGATCAATAAAGATAACAAACACAAATAAAACAAATAAAAAATAAATCGTGTGAAACAAACCTCGCTATCGTCTCCAAATGAATGCTTGCGCGGAAAGAAAATAAAATATTAACAAAACAACTTATTTTTTAACAATAGCTATTTGATAATGTGGTGAATGATTATTTACATGAGGTATGAAAACTATAATTATTATTATATCCTTACTTATTTTATTTACAATATGAAAAAAAATTTTTTTTTGTTGTTTTGATGTAATCTTTTTTTTTTGCAATTACACGAACACGCTAATTTATCTTACATTTTCATCACTCTCGACTAGAAAAAATGTTATTTATACGAATATTTAAAATTAAATTAGTTGGTAAGAAAATAAAATTATAACCAACCAAAATATAACATAATACTTGTAAATCATATTTTGCTTCTACATGAGTTATTTTTATCTTTATAAGTTAGTACATAAAGAAGTTTAAATATTTTCATTTTTTTATTAATGCATAGCAGTTTTAACAAATTTATTCCAATAGCTTATTTACAAAACCACAAAAAATAGAATTTTTTTTTACGATATCACAAAACAAACCTCAATAATGTTGAATGTACACAACAACAAAGATTTTCACATTTTTACATCACAAAAAATTATTTTTTACACATTTTTTTTATAAAAAAGCAACAAACCTCATAATAATGTTGTACAGCAGGTAAGTTAATATGCGGATCCGCCCAATCGCGGGACAATTCAACTTGTTCCTTTTCATTGAGCCAGTTTAATTCCGCCGTCGCTGATTGGAGGAAATCTTGGAGAGCGTCTAAATCTGATATACTGGAAGAAAAAAACATTTTTATTTATTTATTATTAAGGTTTTGAAACATTTTGTCGTTAATATGAGTGAGAACGTTTTAGTTAAAATTATAAATTATGTTGTTTACTTTAAATATTAGCAATACTTACTTGTTTTTACATGTAAAAAAAGGATAAAAAAATATCCATTAAGGTTTTTTTTTAAACTAGTACCTATCATTTAACAAAAAATACGTGTGTAAGATGTTGTTGTACGATTAAAAAAAAAACTTTTTGAAACGATCGCACAAAATTTTCAATACATTTTTTTTATAAAGGCTTTTTATCTTTAAAAAAATATGATCTGCAATAATATATTCCTTACCGCTTTGTACTTGTTGACAGCAGATCAGCATATGATTTCTGCAGCTGACTCAAATGCTGGTTGTATAGGTTTAATTCTTCGCCGTTGAAATTGGACCTGTTGTGTACGCATTGTTCCACCTGAAAACAAAATAATAATATTTAATTATTGAATTGTATAGAGAAAGTATTATTATAGAGTAAGTGATGATTACAGTGCTGTACATAAAAAATGCATCATTTTATACGTTGAAATTCACGTTTTCCCGTGCATATAAAAAAACAGATAGAGTAAGAGAAAGAGACAGAAGTTTAATAAAGATAAATCTTGTAAATAATTATCGATCGTTATGTTTTAACGCTTAAACTGAACTAAATCGCATCAATAAGACAGATTTGGGGAAAACAAAAATGTATGGACAATCCAAGGCATTTCTAAAAGGAAGTATGTACTACGAAGTGCACATAAACAAAACCGTGAGCATGAAGCTAGTTAAACAAATACCTCACCTTAGAATGGAACTGATCGATTTGTTTGTGTTCGCGTTGATGTTTGTCCAGCTCATGTTGTACGGACGGTAAGTCCGATCCGTACTCCGATTCGTGTAGTTTTTTCTGTAATAAAATAGATATTAATATGTTACTTAAGATCTATATCTTTGTTATTGTTAAGATGCAAAGGTATTGTGGTTTTGATTAGAAATTATTTTCTTTTGTAATGTAATTTTGCTGAAATATTGTATTCAGTAGGTAATTTTTTGTTCGTAAAGAAAAATTTAACAGTGAAACAGAACTAAAATCTGTCCCATATCCATACTGTACTCTTTAAAACTTGTCTATTCCTTCTAATTTTAATTTTTTCTTTGTTTTTACTAAAAATTGCTCATCCCAAAGCGCTTGCTAAATCTTTATTTCAAAAACTTGCTGTTTCCACAACTATCTTCTGTGGTCTACTGCAACTATCATTACCTGCCGGTCTATTGATTTATTGGTCTATTGGCATACTGGTCTACTGGTCTACTGGTATACTGGTCTACTGCTCTATTGGTCTACTCACCAGCCGCTCCTTGCACCAGCGCGTCGCGTCATGCAGCTGCTGGAAGCTGGGGTCTGTCTCGTGGACCCTCGTCTCTAGCACCGTGCGCGTCTCCCGCCGGACCGTGGTCTGCTGCACGGGGAGACGCACGGAAGACAGTCTCGGTACCAGACGCCCGGTGAACGCTTGACGAGCGTTCAGCCAGCGGTCGTGGACTTGTTGTACTCTGGAATAATAGAATTATAATCGGTCATTTATAGATAACACGTAAAAACATAGCTAACAACGAGTTCATGCCATATAATTATACAGCCTTTGATAAGGTTAATCACATGCAACTATTTGACAAAAACTGTTCAGTTAGTTAATTCCCGCAATTTACTGCACTTTCTTTCTTTCTTTATATTAAACTAAGGCATTTATTAGATCTTGATGATGAGAATACTTGAATATAATTCTCATCCCGTATCTTTGTTCTCTGGTGTTCCGCAGGGCTCTAATCTGGGTCCTCTCTTGTTTATGATATTTGTCAATTACTTATGAAAATATTCATCATTTTTTTAACTACACACGAACGATTTAAATTCAATAAATATTTAAATAAATTAAGATTCAAATACATACTTCATTTAGCTTATTATCAATTTTTAATGTTGATAAATGTTTTGTTACAAAATTAAGTAAAACGGCACAATAATAACATAATATATTATTCTAAAATAGTCATATTAAAATCAGAAGCAAGTGATTTAGGAATTAACCTGATAGTAAAGTGGCATTTTGCGAACATACACATATTTATAAATCATGCAACACATAGTAACAATTATTATTGTCAATAATTCTGTATTCTACTACTACTGACCTCCTCTGCAGCTCCGTAGCTTGCGGGTATCTTCCGTCTCTCAACGCCTGCGCATCCGCGAACATATCCCTAATAGTGTGTTCCGTAGCACGCAGTTCGTGTTCAATTTGTTCTGCAGCAAGTTTAGCTTCAGCGGGATGCACTCCGCGCTCCATGCGACGGATCTCGCTTTCGATGTGCCGTTCGACGCTGTCTAGCGTGGATTCTGTTTGTTTTATGTCCCTGGAAATTAATACGCGTTTAAAATACAGTTTTTACAGTCGATTTATTATGTTTGATAAATTGACATAAATTTTATGGTACAGATTAAATACACGATAAATCTGCAGATTGTTGGATAGATCTGATGTTTTTTAAACCCCCAGAATTTAAAGAACATAACATTTGTTGCTTGACTTTCTGTTTCTTTGTATTATGCCCATCATACTGCACTGTGCAGCTTATTCGTCAAGCGCTGTTTTTGTACCTGCGCTGATACGTCTGGCAGTATTTTTCCCTTCCAGCGGTTTCAGCTGCTTTTCCAACCTAATTACCTATACAGCTACCACTTCCACCTCTATTCCTTCCCTTCCAGCGGTTCTAGCCGCTGTATCCTCCCCATTCCCCACGCCACTCACCTGTGCAGCTTCTCCGCCAAGCGCTGCAGCGGTACTTGTGCAGCTAGTACCTTTGCCTCTATTCCTTCCCTTCCAGCGGTTCTAGCCGCTGTATCCTCCCCATTCCCCACGCCACTCACCTGTGCAGCTTCTCCGCCAAGCGCTGCAGCGGTACTTGTGCAGCTAGTACCTTTGCCTCTATTCCTTCCCTTCCAGCGGTTCTAGCCGCTGTATCCTCCCCATTCCCCACGCCACTCACCTGTGCAGCTTCTCCGCCAAGCGCTGCAGCGGTACTTGTGCAGCTAGTACCTTTGCCTCTATTCCTTCCCTTCCAGCGGTTCTAGCCGCTGTATCCTCCCCATTCCCCACGCCACTCACCTGTGCAGCTTCTCCGCCAAGCGCTGCAGCGGTACTTGTGCAGCTAGTACCTTTGCCTCTATTCCTTCCCTTCCAGCGGTTCTAGCCGCTGTATCCTCCCCACTCCCCACGCCACTCACCTGTGCAGCTTCTCCGCCAAGCGCTGCAGCCGCTCAAGCCGGCGGATCTCATCAGCGAGATCTCTCTCGCGCTCCTGCTGCGCCATCAGCAGGCGCGACCACGCTTGCTCTAGCGCTTCTGGTCTTAAAGTCGGTTCTATCTCTATCTCGCCCACCGTTTCGAAGTATTTCTGGAAACGAATAGGATGTTAGTACTAGATAAAATATAAAACGTTTTTTGGCATGGACATTTTGATTATTTCTATGGCTCTTGTATAAAAAGTTGGCAATAACAAGACTGTACAATACAAGGTACAATTCAAGTACAAATAGACGGAAAAGAAAAATTGACATCAAATGCCTTCTTCATACCATAAAAGACCCTTAGCTGTATCTTCTAAACATTATTTCAATTGGAATCCAAAGATAATGAACACCACAGATAATACATAAAAAAATTAAAGTGGTAAATTATTATTTTTCTGTATTATAACGATTCAAAAGTGCTTCTAAACGAAGTCTAGTTGAATAACTGATTTATTATTTGAGATTGAAATTTTACAGTTTGATCCAAACTCACCTCTAACTCCCGGTATTGATGGAAGAGTTTCTGTTTGTCCCTCTGCCGGAGCGGCACCTCCTCGTTGCGGAAACGCGTGCTTTCGCTGAGTAGCTTTTTCATTTCGATCAAAGTTGACGGGAAAGCACGGTCCTGGAAAATGTAATGTATACATTTTAGTATATTATCTTGTATTGGATTAATTGAGCAAGGAATGCCTTGAATATGTTCTGCTATTGAGGCTGGTTTATGTCACAATATTGTTTATGAAATATCAATTTTCTTGAACTTGTAAAAAAAGTCTCTTGCAGAAAAAAGTCAAGTGAATTTAAGTGCTGTAAAATGTTTAATATCTGGTATATCACAGAAGGTAAAATTTGTGACCAAGCATATTCCTGATGTTATAGGACATCTTAAGAATAGGAATTTTTCATTACCTATCGTTCAAATTTATGAAAAAAGAATAATTCCTGATATAATTAACAACATAATACAACAGAGGATTATAAATTATCATGGAAATTGCCAAAGCAAATCACTATATTATATCCTTTTATTTTACTTTTATATCCAGCTTACCCGAGCCGCTATCTAGTCAAAGATCGGCAATTGTGGCACATTATGAAGGAGGCCTACTAACTACTAACTACTACTAGTAGTAGACTTATCCAACTTACCTGCATAAGAGAGCATTTTTCGTGTAACCACGCGCGATGCTGCGCCGCGTTCTCAGTGTACGAAGCGGCGCGGCGCTGAGACTCAGCGTCGAACAGCGGGTGGACAGCGGGCGGTTCAGGGAATGTCTCGTATAGGGATGAGATGTATGTAATGAGGGACTTTTCGTCCGGTTCGTGTGTGTCGACGTCTGGAATAGATGGAGCACTTTGTTTAGCATCAATCAAAATAAGTGTTATCAAAATTTGCGATTAATTAATTTAAATTGGATAGAATCGAAAAAATAGGCTATGAGCCAAACGGCATATTTGGGCATGTTGGTTGGTAAATGCGAAAGATATATTTCTATGAACAATATAAACACGAATTTATATCAATAACTAATCAGACTCAAAAAATAAAGACTACAGAGTATAAAATAAGCCTACAGTATTGGTTTGAAAGAGAAACGAATATAGCAGAAATAAATTTGACCATCCTGATAACTTCTCAACATAGTTATTCGAGAGATAATATTTAACAAAAAACTAAATCACTTTCAAATTCTCAGAACTAAACCCAACATAAATGGGACCACAAGGAAGGCACCAGCTTTTAGAACCTTCTCTTTTTTTAAGTTACTTATACTTCAGCAAACCCCATATCATTAACATTGTCATTCTTTACACAAACCACTAAACATACAATAGAAAAAGACAAAGACAATAGTGATCCAGCCCTATTTCATCACTAGACATTCTAACAATAGTCAACGTTAAATGCCAAAGGATACACGAGTTCAAACGACACAGGTGAAGAGTAAAATTACAGTACTGTCTTGAGTAAAGAACTATTATTTACGCTTGCCTGCTCTGGAGGAAATGACGCCCTTGAGACGTGGAATAAAACTACGGAAAACATATGTGAATTGATTCTATATCTACGTGCATAAAAGCTCATTTTTGATTTGTTTTAAACTGTTATTATACAATCTATCAAAATATGATATGCGTTTAACACTTTTTTTTTGGCTGCAGAGCCTTCTTCAGGTAGAAGAAGGTATTAAACCAACTTATACTTACATTAAGGAATTATGATCTTATTTAGAAAACATTTAAGATTGCTCATTATTTTTCTTATTTATTATATTCTCTAACCCCGTTAATCTTGGCTAACTCTAGAAATTTACAAAGATTGTAGAAAATTAAGGTAACAACCTGTACAATTTCACCACCACGACGTAATAAATAAAAAATTCTATAAAACACACTCATATAGTACCAGCGTGCAGACAACGTCACGGTATTTAGTTACACGTCACCGGAGCGTAAACAATGGCTCGTAAAGACCTGTCTGGAGTCTGATGGTTCTCCTTTGTGACTCAATCCATTACTTTGGATATGTTTGTTGAGAATATTATGTTTCAATTATCGAGCTATGTTCCTAATACGTCTGTATACATAGTAGTAGTAGAAGATTGAAGTAGTTGTGCCTTGCGTGTGTCGTATCCAAATTATGAAGAGTTTTTGAAGTTGCTTCTTTTAAGCAAAACAGAAGAATTTTCCGCTTATTTAGTTTAGAGCAACCTCCTATGTAGTATTTACTTTTAGGACAGTTATACACTGATAAAAATGAATAATAACAATGAAATTTTATACTGAAATGCTTGCTATTTCAAATATTTGATCTAGTTACGCCTTAATTGCGTCCATTCGCAGTGGACTGTGAAAATGCGTGTTTACAAACGATCGAACCGACAAAACATTGACCTGTACATTCATTTATCATATAGTACGGACGGACAAATCAAATTTATTTTGGAAGGGTTCATTTCTACATTAATTAAAAAATAAAAACAGACTGTTATAGGTGAACATTGTAAAATTAAAACTAAGTCAACCTTACAACATTTTGCATGTTATTTGAAATGATAGAAAATTTCTGGATACTATAATAGGACGAAGGATTCAATACGTTATTTAGATGGACTTGAAGATCAGGTACTTGAAGATATACCTAAATATCGAAGAAAATGCAAAATAACAAATCGTAGAAATGGAAACATAATCTATACAAAATACAGCACATTTATATGATACAGTTTTATTGTTAAATACATACCTTCGGGGTCTAACAACCTGGTGACTCCATACTCCTTCTCGACGACGTGGAAGGCTGTCTCCAAGCGCTCTCGAACCTGCCTTGATCTGTAAAATTAAATGACATTTTCATCACAGTAATAAAGATTAGGGAAGTTATAGATAAAATGATTACAATTATCAACCTTGGGCAATTATTTTAAAATACGCATATTAGTATAAAATACATTCTGAATTGATAAGCTTATCAATGAATGAAGAGTCTGTTGAATCTGCCTTCAAATGTAATTGAACAAAAAAAGAGAGCAAGTAACCAATCATCCTTTAAAAAAAGGGGAGAAATTTTAGGTCTGGTAAACATTTTCCTACCTAAAACTGCAATTGGTTAATTTGCAACAATTTTCCTAAACAGTTGCATGGTCTACGTATACTGCAATACCCAGCTATTCATCTTAGTCATCTTTCCATCGTAATAGATTCAAAGTCTACCTTTTCCTGGTACTTAATCCTTACCTGATATTACGCCAGTCTATCAGATCAGGGCGGTTCCTGTGTATCAGCGCGTTGAAAGCCAGGCCATCTCGCCATGACGAGGTGAAGTCGGACACCCGCACGCCCGGGTACTTGGCTGTGGAGCGCCGAGCCCAGCTTAGCAGCGCCTCGCGGGCCGTCACGTTTGGCTCTTGCCCGACCACTATGTCGGATATCTGGAAAGAAGACAGATATTAATTAATAAAATGTAAATTTTTCTCGATGAGAGCGATTACAATGTGCTGTTGAATTAAGGTCTTTGGTAGAAGATATACCCAATTTTTCTAAGTGCCTTGTAGGGAATTTCTATTCTACTTATCATGAAAGCAAAAAAATAGGTCTTTGAACTCAGCTGTTTGCATTCAGGAGTCAGTAATGACCAATCCGACCTAAATAGTCTTGTATCAGAGGTTCTTAATACGTTGCTTTATTTTAATTTAAACTAAACACATATTTAATTTAATATACCTATGTAAGTACAAAAGCAAAACTTGAAAAAGGAAATTCCGTTCCAAATTTTTTCAAACAGTTAAAACTTAACTTTTCAGTTTTATTTATTCATACAAGTTTAATCTACATCCAGACATATTAAATATTAATTAACCAGCTCGTCTAAGCGTCCTGTGCGCCTGGCGAGTAGCCAGACGCAGGAATAGCTTCAAGTATGAGGAAGTCTCCTTCATTAGCTCGAATACTATGCAACCTGATTATCTTCATGTTCCAGACTTGTTTGCTAGTCTGGTTATGTGTTAATGAGTAACGACATAGCGATGTGTATGAAATCGTAGGCCAATAGTTGGCCAATAGATTTGGATTGTATATGACGGATGTAATTGTTATAAGATTAAAAGTTATTTTGATGGAAAACTGAAGTCTTTCATATCTATACTATCAGAATGCTAAAGATGATGGATTGTGAATTGATTAATCTAAAAATGTATGCCTGATACCCTTTATATCAACCGTTCCGTTATTTCTACCACGAAAAATTTGCGTATATACCAGCAGCAAATAGGTTTTTAAAACTTCTTTATCATCATACAACTAGACAACTTTTTCATGCTTTAAAATACTTGCTACTTTTAAGTCAATAAGTCCATAGTTATACATATTATAAAATGTGTTATAAAAAATAATCGTTTCCGACAAGTCCCATCTAAGCGAAATAGACTACAATAATAAAGGAACAATTAATAAACATAATGATAGTAATTTAGACTATTATTGAGACATCAATCACAACTCTACCATTAGTATAATCTTTAACATCTGAACTCGTATTTCATTTACAATTATTATAAACAATCTTTTAACAATGCATAAACTTGTAGTAGTTACGATAAAGTTGGAATCTTTTATTTATACTCTCTATGAAGTAATTATGTAGCTTGTATGTTTATGGCTGAACCGATTTCAAGTTGATATCGATACCTCAGTTCCAAAGTGTAACAAATTCGAAATTTAGTGAATTGGAGATAAGTGTGAGAAATTGTTCCCAAAACGATTACGCACTATTTCCAAAGAGTAACAAGTCGATAACTGAATGCAGTTCAATTGTTACACCCAATATTTTTTCGTAACGTGAGATTATTTTATTTTCATACAGTAACAACTCTATTTGTTTCATTTTGGAACTGAAAATAGTTACACTTTATAGTAACAAATCGAAATGTTACTTTTCGTAACTGGCAACATTGCGATTTCTGGTTGACGTTTTCCTTTTGACACATGCATGATGTTGTCTGTCATTCCGCTGACAAAATTAAAACCCACTCGTTTTCGTGCTCTTTTTAGAGTATAAGTATTCTTTGTTTTCGTGTTTGTTTAAATAAGAAAAATAGCTAAACATGCATAAAAAGTGTTACGAAAGTAGATCTATGCGTATTTTAAAACTGGTTAACAAAAATAACGAGGAGAATAACATTAATTCTTATCATGAAAACAAAGTAAGTAAAGAGTCTTATCAAAGTTATGCTATGTTTTCTATCAAATTGGGTTTGTAAATATTGTTAAATTATACTCAACTATTTTCTTACAGGAAGACGGCGACGACGAATTGTGCAACAGTGATTCTATTCTATCAGAGAGTAACCGCATAGTACTTACTTTTGAGGTAGAGTTTTTATATTCTTAAATTATTATATAACATAAAATATACGTGAATTCTAAATATTATTATCTTATTTTCAGAATACTGTCTTGGAAGAAGGAACTAGTTCACAAATAGTGCATCATAATAATCTGTTAAACAATGTTATATTAGCAGAAGAGTCAGAAGTTGACGAAGACTTTTCAGATGGTTCAAATGACTTATACGTTCCTGAATCCTCTGATATTTCAACAGACGAAATTCCTGACATTCCTCCTCAATCTGTTGTCAGTATTACAACATTAAGTTCAAGACAAGATGATACAACCATTCATGCTCCAGTGAAATCTAAAAAACGGCTGCGTCAGCCTATGAATTGGCATAAAAATATTAGAAAAATAAAGCGTAATTCTGGCCAATGTTATACAACCAGCTCTGGTAAAGAAATTTCTGGTAAGAAAGTAAAAAGTAGCTGTACTGAAACATGTAGGCTTAAATGCTCATCAAAAATAAGCGACAGTGAGAGGCAACAAATTCATTTGAGTTACTGGGCTCTATCAGATGTTGAAAAACAACGTGAGTTTTTAGTTAGACATATTGAACCTATCAAGCCTAAATATACAATGATAAAACCTGGAAGTAAGAGAACATACAATAATGGATATTACTTTAACATACAAAAAAATAGAGTGCAAGTTTGCAAGACATTTTTCAAAAATACATTAGACATAAATAATAGAGTCATACATACAGCTACAAAGAAAATATCAAATACTGGGTTTCTAGAGAAAGATAAAAGAGGTGGTCATAAAAATTCTGGTAGACCAAGAATTGAAGAAGAAAGAAAAAATTTTGCTAGAAGGCATATAGAACAATTTCCCCTCATAGATTCACACTACTGTCGAGCACGAACTCAAAGAAAATATTTAAACGGGGATTTGAATTTGTCAGAAATGTACAGATTGTATCTTAAAAAGTGCATAGAAGAAAATATTCAACCTATTAAAAAACATCTGTATGAAACCATTTTTAACACTGAGTACAATATCTCATTTTTTCAACCGAAGAAAGATATCTGTGGGTTTTGTGATAATTTTAAAAATCTATCCGTTGAAGAAAAGCAACAGAAAGAAGAGAGTTATAATTATCACATCAATGAGAAGAATCAAAGTCGCATAGAAAAAGAAAATGATTTAAAATCATGTGCCAGCACTACTGTAGTTTCGTGTTTTGACTTGCAAGCTGTTCAAACTGTTCCCAGTGGAGATAGAAGCGATTTTTTCTACAAACGAAGACTGTCTTGTTATAACTTTACAATTTACGAGATAAACAACAAGCAAGGATACTGCTTTCTTTGGCATGAAGGACTGGCCAATAGAGGTGTGAATGAGATAGGCAGTTGTTTAATGAAGTACCTAAGGGATCATGTTACTGCCAAGGATGTCATATTCTACTCCGACAATTGCCCAGGGCAAAATAAGAATAAGTTTATGTGGGCACTTTATTCTTATGTTGTCAAGAACACACAAATTGAGTCAATAACCCACAAGTTTTTTGTGGTAGGACATACACAAAATGAGGGGGATGCTATGCATGCCCTGATAGAACGCGAGAAAAAAAGATGCAATGGGCTATTAAACACTCAAATAATTTTTCAAATCGGACCCGTAGTTCCTAGGTTTGTCGCCTTCAACTAAACAAACAAACTCTTCAGCTTTATAATATCAGTATAGATAATGGTAATCATTTCACACAACTATAACCTAACTTAGTTACCACTTAAGATACTAAGTTACATCAATACAATGCTATGTCGTATCTAAGTTAGGCTGAACGTCATGACATCACTGCTGAGTCACACCACCACCACATATATACATTCAATATCTTATTGTTTTGAATATTTCGAAACGCGATGAATTAATGTTTGTGTTTACTTAAAAATATTGTTAAGATTAGTTGATGCTAAAAAGGGCAGATTTTAAAGAAATAAAAAATTAGGAACTTTTATAAGGCTTTGTATCAGAAGATACCTTAACTTTTCTATAAAATTACATTATTTTTACGGCAAATATACGCACACAGGATATATAATAAACGACATAGTAAATATTAAAATATTTTACATAGGTATCTATGTATTATGAGCAAAATTTTCAAAGGTTCCATCGTAGTAAATATGTAATGCAAATTTCATACAAAATTTAAATTAGATAGCATATAATATCTGGGTTATGGCTTGCTTGGATATGGCTTGCAATGCTTTCAAACTTGATTATTTGGTTATTCAAGATTTGATTTTAAACTGTCTAATACAATTTTACCCAACAAATACAAAACCACTCTGTATAAATGTTTCTAGTCCCTATGTTTGCTTAGATCTTGAAAACTATGTATGAATTCGCTGAGATATTATACAACCTGTTATGTTTTTCCTAACTTGTTAAGTTTTAGACAAAGCTGACAAAGCCGCGGGAGGAACGGTACTAAACTATATATGATACATACTTCCATCCTCATTTCAACCAGTATCTACATGTACTTCAAAAGTTCCTTCACACACTGGTCTATTTATTTCATATCCATACCTTCTCAGTTCAATTTAAATCATGCTGAATCACAGAACAATAAACTCAGAAGGGAGCGGTTCATTAGATCGTGTTTCCATCTCACGACTCAACATTACGTGGACTTGGTGCTGTCTGGGAATACTATACTGCTAACGTCAAAACTGTACAATACTTTCATCACGAATAGAGAGAGAACTGCATCCAAAGTTTTGTAATAAGATTTAGATACGATTCTAAAATAAGTATATCTTTACTTAATATTATAAAGCTCAAAGGTTTGTTTGTTCAAGCGGAGCAATGCGGATAAAACCCCGGGGCACAACTAGTTATGTAGAATATTCAGCGCTATACTTTGCAATTTCTATAACTATAAATACAGACAACACGACAAAACAAAATTGCACAGAAAAATCATCAGAATATTCTCATTCAACATAAGTTTTTTACAACCCGGCTACTTATGCAAGCTTTAAAAATATTTAAAAAGCTTTAAAACGAAACCTCGTCAAAAATATAACCTACATAAAAATTAACGATTATAAACACATTAAAAATCCACAAAATCGATCAACAACTATAGCCCTCAAATCCGAGGGTCAACAGTCAACACCCAACATCCGAATCGGATGAGATCATAAATGATATCACAATTCGATCATCTTAAATATTTGATCACTTTTAAACGATTAATGATATAAAAAGTTTCGTATCTTAAATTTCGTATTAAATTGTTTGGACCGTCTGGAAACAGTCATGCTTTTTGTGTACTGTCTCAGTAATTTATTTTATTTTTACTTTTTATGTGCGTAAAAAATGTTTCAGTAAAGGAACTTTGAAGATACAGTTCTAACTTAAACACTAGCTTACCGTCCGCGGCTTCACCCGCTTTGATTTAAACCTAATAAATCGTATACTAAAACCTTCCTCTTGAATCACTATCTATTAAAAAACCGCATCAAAATCTGTTGCGTAGTTTGAAAGATGCATATGGCATACAATAAAGGACAGAGAAAGTGACTGTGTTTTATACTATGTAGTGATTACATAAATAATCCAAAATTTAATACTATGAGCTATGAACAAGCTATGAACATTTTGAATAATTTTGAGTGTCATGTCAAATATATCAATGCAAAAACATTCCAAACAAAATTAGTGGCATGTTTAATACCAACATTACGAGGAAATATTTTTTCTACTACCATACTTCCTAATTCTTCAAATTTTACCCTAATACTGTATGTATTAATAAGTAATAGTGTGTCAATTGTACCTACATAATATCTATTATGTAGGAAATGAGAATATTATCTCCTTACCAAAAGCTACACTTCTAAATTCTCACAAGTTAAGATTTGCTATAAAAAGGACAGATTGCAAGTGTAGTTGACTTCTGAGAAACATGCCGTCATGCCATAAATGGAGTTTCATGTAACGGTGACTAACACGAATGTGGTAGCGTTATAGTTTATACCGAAAAGCGCTCGATTTATAACATAATCACTACATAGTATAAAACAAAGTCGTTTTTTGTATCCCTATATCTCTATGTATTCTTAAATCTTTAAAACTACGCAACGGATTTTGATGCGTTTTTTTAATAGATAGAGTGATTCAGGAGGAAGGTTTAAGTATATAATTTATTAGATTATAGACAAAGCGGTCGAAGCCGCGGGCGGAAAGCTAGTTAACAATATTTAAGTGAATAAACATAAAGGAAAGAAAATCCAAACGTTAATTTTTATATTAATATATTGCTTGTTTTTAATTCTTAGTGTAACCCTAAATAAGAGTTTACTACAATAAATACTCTATTTTAAATCTTGTTTATTTATTTTCTGCTTTCATATAAGAAACATGTAGGTAAGTTTGCATTACTAACTAAAGCGTACGTAACTTTTGCTTTCCCCTTTCGTCATCTAATACACAACATGTCCCGCGAAAGGGACAGTCAAACAGACATACATAACACATGTAACAGGAGCCATAATCGACAGCCGTACTTCCGCACGTCACGCGCGAGTAACGAGGAAAGCCGGGGGATAGATATAGTCATAGAAAGCAACACCTAACACCTGACAGGTGATCTCAGATACTTTACGTCATCTTACGTCTCAATCAGTGGACGATAAGGTTAAAGAACTGACGAATTGACGTGGTTTTAATTAAACTATCGACCGCGACGTCTTGAATCGATGTTATAATCATAAATGTGCTTATGAAAAAATGTGATGACGAATCATAGACTTTATTTGATGTTACATAGTATTGTATCGGATATGAAGCAAAATAGAAATAAAATATAAAACAGGTGATTAAAGGAGATGATGATAAATCAAATTATTCACAATGGTTATACCAAAACTGAAGCGAATCTATACAGACGGCTTATTCCCAAATCCATTAAACTAACAAAACAGAACACGCACGAAACTTCTCAAATAAACGATTACAGAGCACACAAATACTCGTGAATTCTTCTGGCGCAATTGGGTAATTATATCAATCCATTATGTACAGAAATATAACTTATCCTTCTGACTTTTTGCATCGAAGGTAAAAAACCAATACATCAAACGCTCAAAACAAACACTGATGATGAAGTAATTTTATTAGCATATTTATTAAATATGCAAAACCACGAAATATAAACGCAAGTATTCGCTAATCCCAATACTATATTTACTATGTCCACATTTTATTAAGATACTAGTGGTCCGCCCCGGCTTCGCCCGTGGTACATATTTCGCAATAAAAGGTAGCCTATGTCCTTTCTCGGGTATCAAAATATCTCCATACCAAATTTCATGCAAATTGGTTCAGTAGTTTAGTCGTGATTGAGTAACAGACAGACAGACAGACAGAGTTACTTTCGCATTTATAATATTAGTATGGATTTGCAGACAGGCCACAATACAAATAACTTGGCTTATCAGGTAGCGAGTGTCAAATGACTCGCAGTGTGTTCTTAGAAAATCAATTTAACATGCAAAAATAAATAACACTTTAACTTTTTATAGTCGTTTACAGTTTTAAAATATAAAAACATACCTAATATGAGATAGAAATAGTATCGTAAAAATAAAACTTATATTATTCATAACAATTACCCTGAAAAACTTCTAAATATTACTTGAAATAAGTGTTCATTTCGACCTTGAGATAAATAATAATTAACAAGAACCTAGGAATAACACACACCATATTATTAGCTACACATACTAATATAATAAAGCTTAGAGTTTGTTTGAACGCGCTAATCTCAGGAACTACTGGTCCGATTTGAAAAATTATTTCGGTGTTAGATAGCCTATATATATATCGAGAAAGGTTATATATCATCAATAAGCCAAGTTTAATTTTTAATTATTTTCATTTCCACTGTTCATATTTTGTCCGGTCTTTATTAGTAAACAGTTCTTTAAAACTATATCCAAATAACTGTGCATCGAAATCATCTCGCTACCCATATTGTGGTGTACGCATGACTGGATGCGCCGGCGCACCTGCGCTTCCTGCGCCGTTCATAGACACTGCCCATATGTAGCACTTCCGAAGTTTGATTCATGTGACAATTATGATCGTTTGGAGACAGGTCTATTTTAATAATTATTATCATATTATATTGTAGTATAGAGCGTTTAAAATATTTTGTTATTTACCTTTTAATCCATACTTACTAATATTATAAATGCGAAAGTAACTCTGTCTGTCTGTCTGTTACTCAATCACGCCTAAACTACTTTATAACCAATTTTCATGAAATTTGGTATGGAGATATTTTGATACCCGAGAAAGGACTTTACGGCTTTAAGGCTACTTTTTATCCCGGGAAAATGACGCAATCCCGGAAATCTCACGGGAACGGGAACTATGCGGGGTTTTATTTGACTGCGCGGGCAAAGCCGCAGGCGGAAACCCAATAGGCTATATTGTCACAAGGAACAAAGTACAGATCATTTTACAATATTTTAATCTGATAAATAAATAAATCTCAGTCCCAATAGATAGTTCAATCATTGTCCCATAAATAATCCTACAAAATACATACAGAACTACGACCATAACAACGCAAAATCAAATCAAGACAAAAAAGGAAACAGACACTAACCAGATTTATAACCTACATATTAATAATCAGCCCACGATATTTTATCGAATCCTTAAAACTGGTTATGCAAAATCAAAAGAACACAGTTAACACCATCGAGGCAATACCTTAATTTAACGCTAACGGTTAAACCGATAAAATATGGCGAATTCAAAAAACAACGGTACAAACAATACAGAATGGAAGAAATACAAATTCATCGCTAACAGTGCGAAGATCCGTGCTTTGTGATTTATTAACTGATAGCGAAAGGTAAATAAAGTTCTGAACAATTGAAGACCTCATTCTAGATTTTAGAAGCTAATGATACATATGACGTCATAATACATTAAGAATTAATGACAGGATTTGTTACTGTAAGTAATCCTTCACCAAAAAACATTTATTTAAATGAATTTGCAGATAAACAAAAATATATTTAACTAACTTTCAAACTATTAAAAAAAAATGTACCTATGACCTACCTATGTCTTTTCTCATTCGAATTTCAATATATTATATGCTATCTTCATACTTATTCAAAAACTGGCACTGCGCTCGCTCGTAATATTATTTCCATAGATACAAAAGAGTGTTGGCCCTAATAGTGTGTGTAGTGCCCTGTGAGACTACATATTTTATCTCTTGAGTAGTGAATAAATATTTATTACCAAAGAGGTTTTAGCTCATAAATAAATGGCCTCTTCTTTAGAGTTTATTTTGCCCGCGTATTTTTATATTTAGAAATTAGACTTCAAGTCAGTCTTTTTGCAACGTTTAAACATGTCCAAAAACTTTAAGCGTATTTATTTAAACATTATCTCATTCCGTATAAATATTGTGTTAAAATAAAAACCCAACGATTACTTTGTGTACCGGACCGACTTGTTCACACAGAACGTAAAAAATTAATGGTATGTTATTGTTTAACCGCAAGCCATTTGTTCCAGCCGTGTCTGAGAACTTTTGTGCGAAATCCGGTGAGCATTTAGTTTAATACACGTTAGATAAGGACTAATTAGGTGCATAATTATCTATATTAATGCGCAGTCGTCTTCTCATAGATATTTTCTTCAACCCATCGCGATAATAGCTAAAATGTTTTTATTTAATATTGTCTTATGAAGCATATAGTTTAGCGTAGGAAGAGGACAAACTAGCCATTGTGAAATCAACAAAAGCAACCTACATCAATATCAAAGCCAGTCAGATTTACACAGTAAATCGACACTTCTTTCCTTCCAAACAATCCTAAAAGGGTATAGGTATAGGTGGCTATCACCAATAACAGCTTATCAACAATAAAAACTATAAAAATAACTATAACAACTTCATGTAACTTATGCATCAAGTGCGAAATCTAAATATAGATTCATTCCCAGCAGTCATGCATTTTTCCACCAGCAATTATTATCTTCGAATGCATCAGACCGTAAATAAGGAACGCGGAAAGTGTAGCAATTTGAATATCTATTGAATATGAATCTGACTGTGAATAAGACATAAATCATCTCGTATGTGAAGCGTTTTATTGTGCATTGAACAAATTATCATTAATAATGTAGATAAATTAAGTGATGGTTTTACGTGGACAAGTATAAACCTCGACTAGATTATTAACCTTAATTTCTGTCTAATGACATATTTCTTTGTCTATACTCAGTATGAATTCAATGTGTTCATTAGAAATAACTAGAAAGTTACCAACTTGGATATACGTAAAACATTTACGAATCAAAAAACGAAAGCAAAAGTATCCCGTTCACTATGTGACATTACAAATTACTTGATACCATTTATTAAAACAACGTCAGTTTCTTCAGTCAAAATTCCAGAAAGTTCTTTAAGAAAAATGCAAACTTGACCATAATCGTCAATCATATTTTCTCTCGCTACTCGATAGCATTTATTAAGTGCAATTGGCCATGAGATATGCGGCTGGTGTGATCATGTGTAATTTATGCACGATTCTAATGGCTTAAACGTCATTATGAACGCTTGATATGCATGTGTATCGACATGTGTTTGATCTTAATAAGGGGAAACTATTTCATACATTTTTATAACCCTCTTTTGATCTGCTCTAGTGGAATCGTGAGAACTACCAAAAATTTGTAATTATGGAAAAATTTAGCTTTGTACTGGTGAAGGAATTTACAAAATCGTTAAGTTCTTTCTTAGTTAAAAGAAAGAAAAATAAATTAAAAAGATCAACTCTTTCTTCTATAATATAAGTGGCATTAAACATATTTTTAACTTATTATCATTATGTATCGAAATTTATTGAAACTGAGTTACATATCCAAAGATCTTAACGGACAAAAGACCAAACATAGGTCAAACCAAGAACCTCTGCATTTTATAACCTTATTCAAACATGTGCAATTCAGAGATGAACTTTTAACTCCTCTAGAATGCGGTATCATCTATAACTGTCGTTGATGTCTGACTGTTACAGTCATTGCTATTTTAGCGCAACCAATTGTTTATTTATACCTTATCGTTCCTATGGAACTCTAGCGAATCTGTTTGTTGCTATAAACAAATCATGATGGTCACAAGTTACCGGAACAAAATTTTATGGTCTTTAAAATACCGCTACGGAATAATATGATGTTTCATATCAATCTTAACTAAACCACGAAGATTTTCTACGTATTAAAAACCTTCCAAATATTATCGTAAATCATTTCCATCAATTGAAAAATCCTTCTAATGACAACCCTGAATTTGAAGATAATATTATAATTCGACACATGATACATTAATTATAATAAAAAGTAATGTCATAATGCATAGTAAAGCCCTTACGTCATCCTGAAGACCAGAGACGTGGCTGCACAATTTGCATTGAATTATTACTTTGGCCATAATTCAATATTGGGTTTTATCATCATTGTTTACACAACAAATTAACATCTAGATTGTAAATGAGAAAGTTAACGGCCAAGATGTTAGATTAGCAACGCAATTCAAATTGATTGGTTCTTTATTTTTGGATTCGTATTTAGAAACTGTTAAAACAGTTGGAAAGTAATTTATTGTTGTATAATTTAGGAATTTCAGAGCACTTCTGAATGACTACTTCTTTAAATAATTTATAGTCTGAGTTTGAATTCTAGAGATATTTTTATTTTGTAGAAAACTAAATTGACAACTTGTAAATGATCCGTTACAGGAATTTTACGATAATTTTTAATGAAAATCGCATAGTTATAAGTTAGTTTGTAATTTATAGTATGTAGAATAGAGCGTCTTTGTTCATAAATGCATTGAGAGACAAAAATAACTCACTGAAAGAAAACGCAAAAACGCTCACTCACATTTGTGGTGCTACTTTTTTTGTTCTTATATGTTTACTCATCTCTTATTAATTTTGGAAAACATTCTATCTATCATATTCTTTTCATCACCTCAATCAAAAAACACCATCAAATTTTGTCTAATCATTCCATCCGTAAACGCGTCTCATACCTCACCTATCGCATTACCGTCACTTTAATAGCATCAATAAATCACCATTACCGTTCAATCATTCTGAACAATAGATGCAAAGATCAAATGGGTTCATTAATTCTTGAAGCGTGGCAATCTGTACGATCTTTATGTCAGGTGACAGGTGCCTTGTAACTTGGAGTATGTCTTGTGACTTAGAGTATGTGTTCATCTTATTAACCTGAATGTGTGTTACTTGTTAGTTTGTGTGTATGTGTGCGATTGTTTCAAGTGTTTTTTGCCTTATGTTGCTACGTCTTTGGGATTCGCTAAGGATTTACTGATTATCGTGTTTGGTTTATATTTTTTTGCGTAACTTATATCGATGTTTTTACTTAGGACCATTATTAATTTATAAAGAAGTAAAAGGTTTGAAGATTAATTTGCAAGCCATATTCAACTGAGCATGAACAAAAAGGGGAAATTTAATATTCCATAATATGATATCATCAGCAACTAACTATCTGAAATGCTTATCTGTACTTTAATCGGTAAAAAAGTGCGTGAATAATGAATAAAGTTCATATCAACGCAACCTGCTCTACTCTAAAAAAGTACCATTACCATTTATATCTACATGATTTAACAATAAAGAAAATAATGCATCATGCCTCCAGCCACTTCAACTTTCTCGAAATATCCGACCATACCAGGCTCAATCGCTTTCATACCACCGTGTAATAAATTGCATCAAGTACCATCTGTTATTTCAAAGGATCATAAGATGTTTGTAAGATTCAGCTTGTTTGGATTATTTTAAGTAACATTCGTATGATTAATTTGGCAATTAACGTCTGGTTTAAGTCCTACTTAACCTCTTGTTTCTTTAGTAAATATAGTTTCTACGTGCGTTGATATATTTCGATTAAAATTGATACATTGTGTGACCAATGTACTGCGTGCTGTCATTCGCATAATAACATTAATTATCCTATCCATTTATACGTTTTAATTGCAATTCGTATTCCAACCATATTAGGTTAACAGAATCGTCAATAGCACGTGATATATAATTATGAATGCGTCTATATAAATCATCCAAAAAAGAATTCGTTCTATGACCATCAGCTAAATTAAAGGCCATCATAATAAATCAAAACATGTTTTAATTAAGAAAAACAAGGAAGAGCGTCAGTTTCCTTACTGCAAAACGTATTCTTTACATAGGAAATGTTCATACGATTTTAATTTCCTTTACATGCATTTTACAGTCTTTGTTTGAAACGTAAAATTTGCAATTAGTTCTGCAGATAATAAAACGCATCCAATTAGTTTAGATCATCAAGTTAAGTTAGATAATAAATACCGATAAATTATTAAGGTTACAACTAAAGACTTATGTCATAATATTAACTTGTCGCAAATAGTTCTCAATCATTGCAGGTAAAACAAAGTTAGCGTGTTTTGTTCGCAATACTATCAATGAATATTCAATCATATAGAAACGTTGTTAAGTTGTTAGTCAAATAAGAAAATACCTTTACTTTTCTACTAGGTGACTCCAAAGCCATGTATCTGTACTGCTCCGACGATCTGCGCACTTCACGACCCCGTACATCTTCCATGGACGACTTCTCTTCCCCTCTCGACAGCGTTGTCACTTTCCTTACGATTCGCGTCGTTATCCTTCTCTGTCCTGTCTCATCTTTCTTCGAGATCTTTGTAGACTCAAGCGAGGAGCCTAGGACCTCGGTCGACATGCGTTTGTTCGTGTGAATCGCCTGCAACTCCGAAATGCCTGCGCCACCAGCAGAGGTGGGCAGGGCGAGCGCGCTCTCCCCATCGTACTCGAAATGAGTCTGGTTACCATCGTGGACGATTCTACCGTTGTAACTCTCCTTGTATCCAGAACGGTAGCTTGTTCGTTCCATTCCAGGGTAATTCCCATCATATACTGTTTCATTTCTAGTCAAACTCTCACGTAAGCTTCTCGGTACAGAAGGTAGGTTCAAACTAGTCGTTATCGGTGAACCGACCGGCGACTGCGGCGGTTTCTTCAAGCTCGATTTCAATGGTTTCTCATCGCCTTCGAGCGTTCCTTGAACAAAGAGGCGCTTACTGCTGCCCTCTTTGACGAATCTGTACATCGACATTCTCGATTCGTTCCTGTCAGGCCTTCACAGGCCACAGCATAATACTGTTGCTTTGACGCACTGCAATGGCATTAACACCTTATTAAGGATTCGACACGCGTTCCGCGACTAGCCACCGTTATGTGACAGAACTAGTAATAGACTTAAAAGACCATTACAATGATAAGTGGGAAATTGTCAAGAAATTGATTTCATTTAACGCGGTTTATTGATAGCTATTGTTTTAAACAAATGGAGGTGTTGTTTATAGAAAAGCTTTATAAATCAATACCTTTCATATAATTTCATTGACATTAACTTTAGAAAGTCGACATATCTATTAATAATTAACACAACCTAGCAAAAAATGCACACAGGGAGGAAATGCTACACCTAGAACACAACAGGTTGAGCGAAAGAAAGTGAACGTAAGCTACAGTTAAAGTATTCAAGCCACGATCGGATTAGGCAAGAGACCATATTAGGTCTGATCGACGAATATGGCCAGGCCCTTCCGGAGCGACTGCGTCAAGGAAACGTATAGACGTTAACGAGTCACCGTGATACGTAATTGGCGCTTGCTTTGTTGACTATATTTAAATGGTTTTACCATTGAGATCAAATATTACATATGAATATGACAGGACAATCTAGTGATGAAATATATATTGATAGATATGTGTTGTGAACTGCTCTTTGTGTTGACTAACAACAGCTTTTAACAAACAGAAGGTAAATACAACGTGTATGTGGGAGTATTTAAATAATTCAAAAAATTTACGCCTTGTAAGGTTCCAAGTTCTTTAGTCCAGAAACTTTCAAAGTCGAAATTTATTTTTTATTCCAGAAATCTCTATAACACCTGTACTTAAGTTATATACCACTTAAAATTTACTTCAGCATATGCATAAATAATTCCCTATAAAAATACTTTAACCCATCCAATGATAATTAACCGTCTGTTGCATTGACGGTTCTGTAGACCTTGACCCATAGTCTTGCGTAAAGGTGTTATGTAAAATTAAGTATGGGCGTTGAATAAAATCGTGGGTGACGTCACAAGTGTTAAGTTAACGAGATGTTCGATTTCATTTGGAATTAATGGATCGATTTCTGGAAGATTATTTCCGAACTGTTTTCTTTTATCAGTATAATTTTAGTTAAGTGCCGAATTAAATTGACTTGTTATTTTCATATTTAGTATGAAATTAATTTTAACATTCTCAGTATTTTAGATGTACAAATCTATCTATTTATCTATCGGTCCTATTTTTACGAGTTTTATTAAAACATCTGTCTTTACCACCCTAATCGAAACAATAATGCTGACGAAGAAAGACCACCAAATTTTAAAGACTTATCATTGTGCTACAAGACTCATATCATTAGGACTTCTTTCTACAAATACAGATAGGTTTTTTTCACATAACCACAAACGTATAGTAAATTGATTAAATTCAATGAAACCTGGCTGTACGACTCCAATCCTGGAAGCCATAGCACCGAAGGATTGGATGATGGTAATCGGTGAGGAAGGATAAACTATAAATTAATTATGTTTGGCAGTGCGAAGCCCATGAACTGCTGTATCGATCGAAGACGCTTGACAAAGGTTGAGCTAATCTTAAGCAGCTTTGGCAGCTGATAACTAAATAGGTGTGTTTTAATCTTGACACTACAAGAAGAAATAAATATAAATAAAACAATCTATTAGGTAGATGAAGAAGGTTAACTCAAGTATTATAGGGATATGTAATAACTCCATAAAAATTAACGTCTACAAAATTTGTGTTTTTATCTATATAAACTAAAGTAAAAAAGCAAATTTTTTAAATAAAATATGGCAGATTGACGTGTACAAAAAAGCTATTCTAACAAACAGCTATACAGAATTAAGAACAACCGCGCAAATTATGGTACACATCTTGCAACTTATTGCAAATATCAGCTACCTATAAGCCGCTGTGAAGTCAAATTCATACCATACATGGACATGTAACCATACAACATACATAGCCAGTATTATGTTATCTGTGGCCTGGCTTTGCGACTGTCATGCTAATTGATGGTGTAAGCTTTGGTTGACCTTATTTTGGTATACATTGTTCGGTAGTAACTAGTGTGTGTTTCTTGATAGAAATAACTTTGACTAGCCGATACCCTAGATGATTCGGTTCGAACTGATAGAAAAATGGATAAAGAATATAACTAGTAAACAAGCCTTTACTCTTATATGACCCAGTTTAAACATTTTTGAAAATCAATTAAAATCGATTGTTCTAGAGATTATTTCCTAAAAACTCAACTAAAACCTTCCTCTTCATACAATTTTGATAGATAAAAAAGTTTATATTGTAATGTTCAACATACAATTTTTTATACTTATCTTTTCAAGTCTCTAAATGCTCAATAAACTGTATTTGAATATTGAACTTGAAAAAATTACGAGTTATTTCACGCCCAAAATATGTGGGCGATAAAATATTTATGATCAATAAAATTAAACCAATACATCATATCTACAATTAAATTGAATATTAACTCGTGGGCTGCATAATGTAATATTTTTTGCGGGGGACATAGCAATGACGCCTACTGACGAACCTTGGATGACCATAAAGGTTGGTATATTAAATACTCCATGGTGGAATTCGTTTTAATTTCTCTCGACCTTGTCACTTCGAATTTTTGAGCCTGTGCACATATGATATTTAAAAAACTGTGTCGGTTTTGCCGCCAACGTATGCAACGTTACTTTTTTAATAAATGTTGTAGCAATAGTCTAGTAGGTAATTTATTTTTTTAAGGTTAATAATTGTTTTTAAACGTATATTTGTTTTTTTTTCTGTTTAGTGGTTATTTTTAAACAATTTGTTCAATAGTGTTTTTATTTATGAAAAATGCATACTAATAAATTGACAACATTATAAATAGAGCAATTCATACATCACGTTTCTTAAAATGTAATAAACATCTACATTTTATGTTTTAACAAGTTATTATTCTAAGTAATTAACTTCAACTTGACCTTGAAGTTGAGTTCATCAATACTTAGCATTTTAAGTGGTATTACATTACAAGTTACGTTTTAAGTTACGCAAAAACCTAAGACATGATAACTTGAAAGTGTCGAATGATATTGTGGTGTCGAATTTCTTATAGGAAGGAAGATTATTTAATAACTTGACTTCACAAGAATGTTATTACGTTCAGGAAGAAAGGAGAGACAAGCTTGTTATTTATTTACAGAAAATCTCCACATATGACGATAAAATTTATACTCTTTGAACTGCAGGTACAATACAGGTTGATAAAAACGTGTTAAGTATTCTTAATTAAATCGGTCTAATTATAAGAATATTTTAAAATTTTTATACAATAATAAATCTAGAGAATTAAGTTAGACGATTGCAAAATGCCTGTTCATGTATCATTTCTAAAAATCGGATTATTCTATCGATATGCATTGTATCCAAAATTGATCAGTCGTTTAGATGGTGTATTTTCCTTCAGTTGTATAAGATTTGTATAAGAAATAATTTTTCAATTTAATGTGGTAAAAAGTGAAGTCCCATGTCCCCAAGTGGGGTAAGGGGCAGATGCATTATACATCTGTTTCACTGATCGAATTTCTTTCAAGTAGGAGATCAGCCTTCTGTGTCCTGCCAGACCGAGACATTTTTTTTTTTCGTCTCCAATTTAATGTGCTAAGTATATCGAAATAAGTCATAAAATTTAGTAATTCAACTTCATATATTCATTAAAACAATAACTTTTACATCATACTCAAATTAAAAATTAATTGTTTTTGTTATGCATTGTTTATTTACGGACTCTAGGTGTTTAAAACTCTAGGTGGTGACTCTAGGTTCTCTAGATACTTCAATATGTTCGATCACATCTCCCAAAACACTGAGCCAATTTTGATAGTACATAATTTGAATCAACACTATACAAATTGCTTTATTTTATTTTAGTAATCACTGAACTTCGACATTAAGATTTTCATTCTATTAAGAAACCGGTTTAATGTAAACAAAAGTTTTTATGACCATAAAACATGAAAATCTCGGAGTGTCTCACAGTTTTTACTATCTGTGCGTCAATTAATTCTTAGATAAATAAAATTAACAGCATATAAACACTCAATGCTTTTAAATAAATTATAACTTTATCAATTCCATTTCAATTTTATAAAATACTCTTTATTTATTTTCATTTTCGGTTTAAATTTTAAATCACATATCCACACATGCTATCAAGCACCATGACTTAATTCACACAACCTACACACAACCTCCTTTGTTTAAAACAAAACTTTATGAAAAAAAAAATACGAAAACCGCGGGAAAATTTAAACCATTCTAGAAGTCTAGAACGCGCATCGAATCACATCACTACACACCACAGATAACCAACGGGAGTCGTAGTTTTATTTTTAATTTTATTTTTCGTATTCGTTGCGCGCGCGCTTCGTTCGGCTTCTGGCAGGTGACTGGTCGCCGGTTGGCTCTGTGCGTTGTGAGTCTGTGGACCGTGAACTACCGGGACATGGTGGACTGTATTTTTGTAAAAACGGTACAAAATAAGTACGGTGATTCGCGACGTGGGATTCTATAGGAATTGTTAAAAATAAGTAATTTATTTCAACTCGGACTTGTCACCTTTTTAAGAGGTGACAGGCTGAAAAGAAAACCTACATGGTGTCATATAAAGAACAGCTGAAGTGATTAAGATTGGAACTTAAACTATTGAAAATTACTTTTAACAGAATACAAATAAAATTTAACACTATATACTGAACTGCTTAACTTGATAATAATGTCTAATCTCAAACAACACAACCGTGAAAAACGCATTTCATTCTGTGCAGTCGTTTTTCGGGTAGCAGCTAACATCCTATTGGAAAATATTATGCAACGTACAAATATTTTACGAGTGTCTGGCTTTTACAGTAAAATATATTTCAATTAAAATCACACTACATTAAAATAAAAAAAATCCTATGCAATTGGCAATGTACATGACATTGTACATTTGCAAAATATCTTCAAATACCTTGAATATAAACACCTAATATTACAATTAAGATTGTTCTAAACATCAAGTTTCACAATGAACCAATAAACAAAACAAACTATGAATTATGTATAATTTATAATTTATTATTAATGTCACGTGGGCTGAGTTTATAGCACGACCGCATTCTTATTTTTTCAATGTCTATTAACTATTTATCAAACCGCCTCTTTGATCTTATATCCTTAGTATTAAGATAATAATATATTTATTCACTAAGGAACACGTACAATTTTATACAGATAGGTTTTTTAATGGTTGTCTGGATGAAATCGTTCTTAAACGACCGTCATGTCCACTTTAAAAATAAAGTTAATTTCGGATATCTAAGACCTATACGATCATCTGATGTTCTGATGAGATTTGTTGGTATAAGTTAAAATTAAATAATAAATACATTTTAAATTTTTAATGGACATTTGATTGATTTGATGAAGACAATAATTTTATGTCCTGTCGAAAATATATCTATTATTGGTCACCGCCACGGAAGGAACTGCCTTGGTACGAATTTTTCACTGAGGTCCTATTCGCTCTTCCAAGCGAGGACTTTCCTTCTACCTACAACTCTTTATCTGACAATATATTTATAAGGTTTTTATTAAAATACTTCGATACTTATCACCTGAATAATCTCATTATAATTTATAAGTACCTACACCTTCAGGCTTAATTATGTAAAAGACAACGATTATGATTTTTATATAACCAGTTTTATTAGCGATGTGCTTCAAACTTCAAATAATAAATAATATTAAATTTTGTTTTAACTTAATTCGTTTTCCCTACGAAAAGAGACATGTATTATAACATTATTATGATACCCGGCATAATTTCATTTATCGAATACAAAAAAAATGCTTATAATTCATACTTATATATATTAAACAAGCATATATTATAACAATTAATAAAATAAATACCATATTTACTACTAGCATATAATATTTATTTCCATTATAATAATTATTTATCAAATACTTCGAATATATTCTGACAAACGTTTTAGCATACTGCTAGCGCCATCTATCGAGCATCGCTTGAAGCTTGCGAAGCTCATATATGAACCATTACTTTTTGGTTATAGCGCCATCTACCGTTTCTCATATACAACGGTAAGCAAGCAAGCAATATCTTCATATATCTGACGACTTACCATCATTGTCTGCCAGTTTGCGTGTACAAATAAATACATAAATAAAATGTTCATTGTATTATTGATAAATAACACTTGTGTATGTATATTACACAAGTGTTAAATTTTATGTCTGGGTTTGTTGTATACACCCATAGATGGCGTTGTTATTGATATAAATTTTAAACTTCGATCAAATATAAAATTACACATTATAGATATTTAAATAATGTACTAAATAAATAAATACACAGATATTAAATACTACAAAACTTGAATATCATTTCATATATGTATTAAATCAATTTTCTGCATGTACCTAGTATGTCCTATATAGTCTGTGGTCCTATACTATTTAATACTGGTACATGATATTTTACGCTACCCTAAACAATAACACTTTCAAAAATTTATCAAAAAACTTTATTATATAAACCTTTAAGTATATTATACTGCTAACAAAGTAGTCGAAAAAACATGTCATCTTCAATATTTTATCGATTGGCGGAAGATTCGGGTTCGACTCCCGCCTCGAGGTCGATTTTTTCTGTTATTAAAATTATTATGTTATTTTCAATTACACATTTCATATATTATTTCACATTTTTTTTAAATAGATCATATTTCGTATAAATGAGTGAATATGTTGCAATATCAATGATCAAGAGGGTTGTAGGCGTTCGTGGGCGTACCATCTGTTTATCGACCTTGTCGCCCACCACTGGGCCAGTGGGACAACTTTTTACAAGTGAAGGTGCAAGTGACATACGTATTATCTGTTTATTATCTCTTTTTACGTCTCTATATCAATATATTTTATAGAAGGCCTCGTCATGGTAAGGTAAAGGACACAGATTCGAATCCCGCCTCACGACTTTTTTTTAATCTGTGGATTCGATTGTCGACTTAATTATATTTATGTGACACTAAAGTAGCGAAATAGGTACCTACTGTTTAAATGAAAAATATCGTATTAAATTTTCTAATCAAACAGGGCAAACGACATTGAATAACATACAAAAAAATGTAAAAGTTCATAATCTATATATTCCGTATATATGTAATATGAATTTTGATTTTTGTATATCGAACAAAGCCACGTCATTTAACCAGTATAACTGAAGGAATATTTCCCATAATTCAAGAGTCATCACTATAGAAAACAACATGATACCTAAGTACATCTCATAGCATCTAACGCAGCATCCGTCCAATCAACGATTCTTAGAATAAATGACGAGACCACTCGAAAGCTAGACTAATTAGTTCGTCTTGGTATGCCCTAGGTTTTTTGTGTTGGAGATAAAAAATACCATCTAGCGATAAGAATGTCGTTTAATAAGTATATTTATAAAGAAATTAAAAAAGAAATGGAAAAAAAGATCATGAAATTTTTAAAAAATCGATTTCCAGGCGGGATTCGAACCCGCGTCTTCCTGCCTTTCCGGGGCAACGCCTAGCCTCTCGGCCACTAGTGTGAAATTTCTCATTTATAAAGCATTTGAATGCTATAAAACTTAATATATATATTTATTTATTGTAGATAGGGAAGCGCTTGACCACAATCTAGCCTGATGAAAAGCTAAGATGTGGTCTAAGTCTAAGGTCTACCCGCTTCCCTAGTAGGTACCCGTGCACTCTACGCTTGAAGACCTCATATTGTACTCATTGGGGAATTTGGTAGAGCCATATAGTCCTGTGTGAGATATTTCAAATATTTTTTACGATTTACGCAATCTATACTAATATTATAAAGCTGAAGAGTTGGTTTGTTTGAACGCGCTAATCTCAGGAACCTGGTCCGATTTGAAAAATTATTTCGGTGTCCATTCATCGAGGTAGGCTGGCTATATATTATCATCTCGCTAAGACCAACAGGGACGGAGCACTGCGGGTAAAACCGCGGAGCACAGCTAGTATAAAAAAGATAGGTATCACAAAATAATAATGAATTTGATTTTTCATTCATTAATAATATGTCGGCATTTTAATATATTAAAATCAAACCCGGGACTTCAAAATCTAACAAGTGAGTCCATAACAACTTTACCAGAGGTTGTCAATCTTAACATAGCCTATATTTAAGTACAATTATCACTTCAACTTAATAAGCTAATATATGCTTTCATAAATATGTATGCATGTTTATCATATAGCCAAGAGTGCTTTAATCGAAACACGGATATCTATGTTTAGTATAATAATTATTATGTTTTTGCTCTCTTGCATAAAAATATCATTTTAACATAATATTTAAATAAAAAATAATATGACATTCCTTTTGTAGGTTTACTAGCTCATGCCCGCGACTTTATTCGCGGTTAAGTTTTTGCGAACAAGGCAATATTTACTATGTACTATGAATATTCGGCCGCCTCCTCGGTACAGTGGTTGACGTATGCGCGTAAAACCGAGGGGTCCTGGGTTCGATTCCCGGTAGAGACGAAGAAAAAAAAAATTTCTCGGTCTGGCAGGACATAGAAGGCTGATCACCTACTTAGGGACCTAAATAAAATCGATCAGTGAAACAGATGTATGAAATGCATCTGCCCCTTACCCCACTTGAGGACATAGGACTTCACTTTTATGAATATTCGAATAAAAGAAATCTTATTTGATTCTTGTATATCTATCTGCAAGTTAAAATTCAACCACAACAGTTTCATCCTTCAGAAAATTAGCCCGAACGAACGGGCGCTTCATTTTTTTATTTAATTGCCGTGGATATACGCAAATGTGTTTTTGTACATTGTAAGATAGATAAATATATCTTTCTTTCTTTATAAAGTTTATTTACTATCACATATTTCTCAGACAAGCCAACTGCGCAAAATATAAAAATGTACACAGGTGCTCTTTATCTTTGCATAACATTTTAAGATATATGATGAGTAAGAAAATTAAAAAGACTATAACATATTATGATATAATATATTCATATACTTACATATAATATATCAAAAATATTTAACAAACTTGCAAAAATCTATTTTACACTGTTGAACTTTTTTAAACTATCAAAATTATAACCGTACCTAAGTATTCCAAATATATTTCTAAGTGTATGTTTGTTTCTCAATCATGCAAAAACTATCTATGTTTTGCAAAGCCTAATCTTGAAAATAGTTCCTTAATTTTATTACCAATTGATCAAAACCACATGCACATAGCTAGTTAAAAAAAACATTTAAGTTACAACAAATAAATCCCCTTGCTTTGTCCACATACCTCGTTAAAAATATATTCATTAATTCTTAACTTAACGCGGCCATATTTAAATGCATCATAATAATAAGACAATTACATTAATTCATCTGTTTTGTAAACATGCCGCGTAATCACGATAGTGGAGTCCATTTTACTTTTAAATTATCCCTATGGCGAATTTGAATAATATGTTAAGCGGGGTAGCGTAATTATTGTTATAGAAACTACAATAAATACTAAATTAAAGTATTTCAAGAATTTTATATATTTGAAGCAACTTAATTCACGTAAGACTGCTTTAACAAATTGAGATAATTTTTGTCTAAATTTCATCGAAATCGGTCAAGTGTTGTGTCGTTGTTTGACGGACAGACTCACATCAATTACCAATAATTTATAGATAGTTACTACTTTTACCATGTACATAGTATGAATTTTAATGTTTGGACATTGTTAAATTAGAAACATTTAAAAATATAGGTACCTAACTAACGAATCCATCCCGTACACCTGCAAAATGTTCTTATTATTTTGTAAACAACTCTTACGATTAGGGTAACTAGTTTATATATCCCGATTTATGTGTTAAAACTTAAATCATAATCACTTTTATCTCAGTTTAACACACTATACAAGTAAAACCAGTAACACATATCTACATTCAGTAAAATTATAATAATTGATACAAATATTATAATTATCATATTAAGCGCCAGTAGCAATGTATTTAAAGTCCATGATAGCCAATTAAAGTGTCACTTTAACTGATAGATAAACAGAACATAATATTATCCAGAAGCTGTCAAACTATATAATACCACTAGCTTTCCGCCCGCGGCTTCGCCCGCGTTTTCAAAGAAAAACCCGCATAGTTCCCGTTCCCGAGGGATTTCCAGGATAAAACCTATCCTATCTCTCAAGTTGGATCGAACTGCACATGGTGTGCGAATTTTATTATAATCGGTTAAGTGGTTTAGGAGTCCATTGAGGACAAACATTGTGACACGAGATTTATATATATATTAAGATATTACTATCTTTACTAATATCACCCAATATTATAAAGCTGAACAGTTTGTTTGAACGCGCTTATCTCAGGAACTTCGGGTCCGATTTGAAAAAATATTCCACTGTTAGATAGTCCATTTATCGAGGAAGGCAATAGGCTATATTATATCATCTCGCTGGGACCAACAGGAGCAGAGCACTGCGGGTAAAACCACGGAGCACAGCTAGTGGTATTGCATGATTCCATACCCCACAATTCACAAATTTTATATCCTTGTTTAATCATTCTATATATCATCCCGCTAAGACTAGTAAAAGCGGATGAATGCGAGTAAAACCGCGGGGCACAGCCAGTTAAATATTATTCCACGATCATACAAACACTGGCACAATAGCAATAATTGTAAAAGTAAATCTATTGTCTCTGTTAAGGCCTGGCGTCTAGACGGCCTAGAATACGGACCCTTGACCTAAAGCCTATTTGATAAGGCTATTTGATTATTTAATCTTTAATAATAATGCGATAACTATTGCACTTATTATTACATCAAGATCTATTGTAACACATATAAGATAAAATGTAATATTTATAAATAACTTTTTATACGGTTAAGCAACGGTTAAGTTAGTCATTATGAATTAACTTTTTCGCTTTAGAATTTAGATGCAAGGGAATTTTCCCGCCAAAATGATTCAAGTTCTCCACATGAAAAATCTATTAACTTTAATACCTACATCAGCATAAATGAAACTTCGCTATTTTTAGGAGTAAATTTTTTTATTGCAAATGGAATCTAAACATTTTTTTCATTTTTTTTTTCTAAAACTTAAAAAATGTCCACTATCGGCGTATTACCACAAATAACTGAACACTAGGCATTACCTATTACCTACATCACACATACAATGACGTCACGACATTACATAATTCAAGTTCACACTGTATGCCCATATAAGGCGACGCGATCGCCGCCCACTCATCGGACAATACTCATATATTTTTTGTATTATTATCGTAAAATTATTACAGTTGTTTACCTTTAGGGACTACGCAATCGACATACATCTGGCTGTTTAAAACCTTGAATATTTCGCGCTTTCTCGAATGATTAAACAGGGATATAAAATTTGTGGGGTATGGAATCATGCATTACCACTAGCTGTGCTCCGCGGTTTTACCCGCAGTGCTCCGCTCCTGTTGGTCCCAGCGAGATGATATATAGCCTATAAGCCTTCCTCGATAAATGAACTATTTAACACCGAAATAATTTTTCAAATCGGACCAGTAGTTCCTGAGATTAGCGAGTTCAAACAAACAAACTCTTCAACTTTATAATATTAGTGTAGATTGATTTTCTCGGTTAATAAAATATTCGTTTCAAATAAAAATTGATTTTTTTTATCCTATTTGTATCGATAAATAAAAAATGAAAACCAAGCGACAACACCTAAAAATTCACACTGACACTAAGTCTTAAGGTTCTATTGATATCTAGGGCCCCCGAGCATCCTGTGTATGTAAATTCATTTTGCATTAAAAAAGATAATATCCAGGAATAAGGATTGCATCACAATGAATCAGAAGGAAGTATTGGATTCACTGGAAGAATCTAATTCACGCGAGATTGTTCGAGCCATGTATCTTCATCTATGACTGCACAGTGCACTTTATCAATCACAATCATGTATTTGTAAACATCAGTTTTAAAACAACACTTATCATTTTAAACTAAAATAATGAAGGATGTGGGTTCTTAAGTTTGTCGCTAAATAATGCCAAAACTAATAAACATATTTCGCGCTATGGTGCCGATTTTTAGAGCTTTCTACAAACATAATGGTTTTTAAAATAATACTTATATAAACAATCATATAAACCTATGTAATAAACGCGTGTGTTGGTATGTTTGTTGAATAAATTAGCAAAAACTAATCAACTGATATTTATAACGATACCGAAGATTTCAACTTTCGTTCCAAAGATTTGTTTAGTATTTAATACTATGAAGAGATCTTATTGGAATTAGTGTCAGGATCTCAGCCAATATTTTTAGGATAAACGTCCAACATTTTATTCTTTATTCGCAATTCTTTGTTTTAGTAGGTACTATTTTCTACAATTCCGGAAATCTTTTGGCAAGCTCTGTAGCCTACAGTCAAACTTGATTGATTTAAACTCGAGCAGTGTTCGTTTTCTGGCACCAAATTCAATTTATTTTTCTTACAAAGTGCTCAAGTTTGGTATCAAAATACAGAATTTCAAGACTTAATGAAATTCTTCAAAGTCGATGGTTTTGTCTTCTTCAATATTAACCTACGTGCCTACTATTATTATAGAGCAGCATGCAGCTAATATTAATATTATTCTATTTTTATAATGCTTCAGGGATTTGATCGTTTGATTGAACGCGCCAATCTCAGAAACTACTGGATCGAATTGCAATGTTATTTGAGTGTTGTATAGTCCATTTATCGAAAGTAACCAATTTATTAAATGTATGTTTAATAAACATTATAACACCATTACAATAATTATGTGTAAAAATTAGCTCCATAAAAAAGCACAAGACACAACTACATATTTTATAAAACTATTTTATTAGAATATACTAGTTACATTAAGATGCAGATCCTAACTCCGTGATCAACATTTGCGCAATGAAAACGAAAGTACATACATACATACGGATCAATTATGTAATGTGACATTTTTGGCTTGCAAAAACTCTCGGCTTGGCGAAGATGCCTTATTGGGTGCTGCTTTCGACACAGCCCGACTGGTTAAGCATTTTAAAATATAGGTTTAATGTATCGTTTTGTATATTTTGCAGTTCTTCATATTTATTATAACATGTCGCCTATATTACGTAGTCAAATGTACAGCAAAGTTTATCGTATCTTTAGAATTAAAATATGGAATAGAATGGAATGTGAAATATGTACATAGCGCGTAGTAGTAGGAATCGAACCCACAACCTACAAGTTTACAGAAACGTACGCTATGCTTACACACAATTTAGGTAATCCTAACCTTATTTTCTCGTAATCTACCTTTACTTTACAACTGATCAAAATAGATTCACCCGTTTCCACATAACAACGGCACATACGTACCCTTTCGCATTCATAAAAAGGAATTACCACAATTCGCAAAAGTTTCGCACGCACACATTAACATACTGTATATATATGTATGTATGTCAGAGTCACACACGTACACTATTATCTACGTGGATAAACACCATCTATGAATTTCAATTATCCTTAAGAGGCCTACACCACCGAAACTAGCGCCACCGAACATTTTATTTTTTTACTCCTTAACCAGATCAAATTTAAAAAATCTAGCTCGGTACTTTGCTAGTATATTACTTGTAGTATTTTTGGTATTACTTTTCACTATTCTAACTGTTCATTATTCTAGAGAACTTTTGATTACCGCCAAAAGTGGCCACTTTTGGCGGTAATCAAAAGTTCTCCTAATTTACCGAATGCAAAATAATGAAAAGTAATACCAAAAATACTACAAGTAATATACTAGCAAAGTACCGAGCTAGATTTTTTAAATTTGATCTGGTTTAGGAGTAAAAAAATAAAATGTTCGGTGGCGCTAGTTTCGGTGGTGTAGGCCTCTTAATACCTTAAACGTATGAATGTGACGGTTACACAATATTTTTTATTTTTTATTAGCATGCAGATATTACTACATAGTACATAGTATAAAACAAAGTCGCTTTCTCTGTCCCTGTGTCCCTTAGTATATTTAAATCTTTAAAACCTTTTTTATCCCGGAAATACCAGGGGAACGGGAACTACGGGGGTTTTTCTTTGAAAATGCGATTAATTAGATTTCTATAGTTATTGATTACCTTTCTATAATACTCTATTCTATTCTCTCTACTATTTTATTTTAAATTAAACTTTGTTTATGAAAGACTGGAAACAAATTGCTTCTCAACTTAATAACAACTATGAATTATAATTAATGTATACTTTGTCCTTCTATTTTTCATATATTTGGTTTCAAAGCAATTATAAACTAATTTCTATTCAAAATACAGCAAATTACGTAATTGTAGGTCGTTTTCAAATACTCATAAGATTCACAAAATATCGTGAATATAGTGCCCTTGGATGTTAAGGTTCTTCCTAACTAATCCACCAATGGACGCCATTTTATAAACAGTGTCGTCATATCTATACGCAGTGTCGTTATTAAAAGGCTTATAGCTTCACCTGTATGTTTGTATGTAACCGACTACTTTAAATTTGATATTAACTCATTTTAAACAGACAGATTTTATTCATTACACTTTTAGGATCGTGAAAATACAATAGTTTCACCTTTTTAAAGCGAGATTTTTAGTTTATATTTTTGACTTTAATTAGTTATTAATTGTTCCTTCTCATATCGCGATGTTTCCACAAGAAAATGAGAAAATTGTCGAAAGATTGTTTCATAGATACAAGAAGTCAAACAAAATAACATCGGATCATCAATAATTGCATACAAATATATGCAATCTAGTCATCAATCATGAGAAAACTTTATCGAAGAGAAAGAACTTAAACGTTACGTAACAAAATCAATATTACACTCGGTAATGCTTTTCAAATTCATATAGTCAAATAATTGGCGATCTAGAGGTCATATGGATTAGCGGAGCAAATGTCACTTGCTCACCTAATTACCCACTGATGTTCATTGAAGGTTTAAATCTAATTGAAATGTGTTTGTCAATTTCTGTATCTAATAGTGTTAAGGAAGAGCGGAACCTCCTGACACAAGCATTTGTTTGCTTACTAGGAGTGTTCCAATCACAAATTAGTTAAGGACATATTGTAAAAGGAAGAAATAAATAATTTTGAATTTTTGAATTTTTTGAATTTGAATACGTATTCACTTTGATGGAGTAATAAAAGAAATCGCGTAATATTCGTAATAGATTTTTGTAAAATTAAAAAAAAGTTCTTACGGATGAATTTCTGTTTTGATTGGTTATTCTTGTTATAATGAATTGTCGAATCTGTACTATTAACTATTCTGTGGTCGAATGTAGCAATCACATTTTTCTTAACTACCCCACATTTTATATTATCATCGTCCAACTATAATAAACCAGTAACCACCCTATCCATTTTAATTCACACAGACATCAATGCCTATAATTATGTATCGCGTAAATTGTAAAAGATTCCTTTTTCTTTTATCTACTTCTCATAATTATGTGTTATTTTTTGACTGACCGGTTGGCTTGGTTGGTAGTGGGCCTAGTGGCCCTGCCTGCCAAGCCAGAGGTCGTGGGTTCGATTCCCTGCACCAGGGGAAAATATTTGTGTGATGAACAAAGATGTTTGCTCTGTGTCTGGGTGTTATTTATCTATATAAGTATTTATTTAAAATTATATAATAATATGTATGTTTATCAGCCATCTGGTGTTCATAACACAAGCGAAAGCTTAGTATGGGATTAGTATGGGATCAGATCGTGCCGTGTGTGAAAATTGTCCTGAAATACTTATTTATTATTTCTCCTATAAAGCACGTGTACCCCAAAATACAGTCCTAGTTTGGTGTCCAAATATATCAAATTGGTACCTAACCTACAAAATGTCCAAAATATACCTACTTAAGACTAAACTTACTTGGAAGTGCAGGATGATCGTCCATATCAATCCCAGGGTGAGCTTCGGGTTCCCATCCACGATGTCTTCAGCTCTGATGTTGACCAGCTTGATTTTCTTGTAGCGGAGGAAGTCCAGCGCCATCTGGACGTTCTGCAGCATGTGGAATCGCATCCGACCTCGCTCCCGCGGCTGCAACATTATTGTTAATGTTAGAATACTTTCATGTTACTATAATAATACTTCTTATAATTACTTCCTTTGCAATGGTGACTAAAACATTACAGTTTTGGATATTATGAATTTATACGACTATTTTAAAGATTTGATAATTTTTTTAAGTCAGGACGTCTGTAAGTAGTCATTTTAGTGTATGTATTAAATAGACGCTCATTTATTTATATAAAAATGAAACCCGTTTCGCGTTGACACGGCATCACGCGTGAAAGGCTGAACCGATTTCGATAATTCTTTTTTTAATATAATCCTTGAAGTACGAGGATGGTTCTTATGAAAAAAAAAACATAAACATGTACCACGGGCGAAGCCGAGGCGGACCGCTTATTTATTTATTCTTTTGGCATGCTACGTAATCCAAACAGTTTGATAGATTTTAGCTTCTTGGATGTCGTAAGATTATTCTGAAGTCTTCATTGTGAAAACGATACTTCTATAGTAACAAGATTTTACTTCCCTGAATCATTAATAATATTATCTTATATATAAAATTCTCGTGTCGCAATGTTAGTCTGCATACTCCTCCGAAACGGCTGGACCGATTCTCATGAAATTTTCTGTGCATATCGGGTAAGTCTGAGAATCGGCCAACATCTATTTTTCATATGTACCACGGGCGAAGCCGGGGCGGACCGCTAGTAGTATCTATGTTCTAGTAAAACGTAACTCATGTACGTTTTTAATTCGTTAATTAATTCATGTTTAACATAATATGTTAGCCATATTTTTGGCCATTAAAAACATATCATGTAAAACCACACCCTCGTACTAGATGACTCTAAGTCATGACATTGCATTTTGTTAAAGACCATTTGTTTCAATTACTTTCACAATAAATTATGGTCCGGGAGCCAGAAGCAGATTTTAGGACCAAGTTCCTCTCAAGCCGTAATTAGTAAAATGCATCAAAATATAGTTTTATGAAGCCTCGTGAACGTCAGCTGGAGCTCGGTTGGGGGGGTGAGCAGTTGTAGCCTCCCACGCACGTAAGACAAAAAAGTATATTCATTCATTTCCTCTCAGCTAAAAATTTGTCAAATTGTAGCTAACCCAATATCTCAACGAAAAAAAATAATCAGCTGGTTACAACATGGTGTATTATACGTCAGCTGGTGTCTCGAATATAATGAGACATTAACAAAATCATCGAGATACGTGGAATTCCATCAACATAAGTCCCCGTAAAAGATAAGTAATAACTTTATTAATTATATATTATACTATTATTTTTTTAATAATTATAGTTAACTTATGTTTTTAGTGGGTTATTTCATATTTGTTACACTTTTAAGTAGTTATGTGAATTTGATGATATGATAGTTATTTTTAAATGCAGTTTATAATATTTGTAAAAACATGTTTACCGATGTGGCTGAATGTACGTAGTACCCCGATCATGCGCACAACTAACCACCTCCAAGTACCTTATTACTGTCTATATTATGCTAGCGTGTGTTGCTTGAATTTTTAAAAATAACGATAATAATTAAAGATACGTCATTTCATCTCAGATGAAAATTTGTGAGCTGATTGTTAATATACTGATGCGATAAATAAAAAAAATCAGCTAGCAATAATTCGAGGAAAACCTAGTCAGTTGATGCATATAAATTGGCAATAGATGCTTCTGTCTAACTCCTATGTAATAACTTTCAAAGTATCAGCTGACGGTTTTTCCACCAAGATACAGCCAGCTGACCTATATATATATCCACAGTTACATATAAGCTATCATCAGGTAAATTTTTGTTTGAGAGGAAATCACGGAAAATAATTTTATTTTTTTCATGTTCGAGACACCAGCTGACGTATAATACACCATGTTGTAACCAGCTGATTATTTTTTTTCGTTGAGATATTGGGTTAGCTACAATTTGACAAATTTTTAGCTGAGAGGAAATGAATGAATGTATTTTTTTTCCTACGTGCGTGGGAGGCTACAACCGCTCACCCCCCCAACCGAGCGCCAGCTGACGTTCACGAGGCTTTATAATACTATACTCTGATGCGTCTGACGAATTATCTCTTGAGAGGAAATAATTAACCAAATTTGCACCTGGCTCCCTAACCATTATGTTTTACAGTATATTATGACAGTAAGCTAATATTATAAAGAGGAGAGATTTGATTAATTGTATAATTGGTCAGTTGGAAACGAATTGACTCGTAATGGACAATTCAAAAATATTTTACAATTGGATAGCTACATCTTTACGTGTTAATAAAGAGTATGCAAAGTGAATAGTGTTTAATAATTATTATACCTAGATAAAAATTCTTCGCGAATTTAATTAACTTTTTTGTATTTTATTTTACGTTTGTTTCGGTTTTCTATGTTTTATGGTAGATTCAGGTAAAGGCTTAGTGCCTTCAGTTGTTTTCATTTATATGTACCTACTATATTATATACCTACGGAACCCATTGGGGTTCCATAGATATTGATCTATCAACATTCAGCTGCCATATAAATCAAGTAGGGTACCGACAGGTGCTCGAACCCGCTACCCTTGCGGTCGAGGTGAACCGCGACACCAATTGTGTCATTGTATTTATAAGCGAAATTTTTTATTTCTTAATTTTGTTATTTTTGTTTCTTTAGAACATAATATATTGTCTATATACAAGTCATTATTTACTTATGTATTAAATAACTAGCTTTCCACCCGCGGAATCGCCCGCGCAGTCAAAGAAAAACCCGCATAGTTCCCGTTCCCGTGGGATTAACCTATCCTATGTCCTTTCTTGGGTATCAAAATATCTTTATACAAAATTTCATGCAAATTGGTTCAGTAGTTAAGGCGTGATTGAGTAACAGACAGACAGACAGACAGAGTTACTTTCGCATTTATAATATTAGTATGGATTATCTTTTACTATTTAGTGCAAAGAGCCGTTATTCTGGCTTCGATAAAGCACGGAATAAATTTACTTAATTGTTGTGTAAAATTCATTCCATTTGATAATCATATTTAAAAAAATATAAAACTTAAATTGACCACAAAAACAACCAACAATTAACACGAATATTTATTTATTTATTTATTAAAAACTAATATAACGAGAGCTTTCATGCTCCAAAAAGAAAAAAAAATCATATAACATAAACTGCATATATGTACATAAGAGACTACTATGGGCATTTTAAATATCAAATATGTTTATATTTATAATAATAATTACGATAAATGGGTTAATAATACTTACAAGGTGTTCGCCAGAAAGCACCTCCAGCAGGGATATGAGGTTGAGTCCATCCCGCAGGTCTTCGAACAGGTCGTTCACATGTCGGTTCACCTGCAACATGATCATCATCATTTTTATCACCATCATCATCATCATCTACAAAAACATTTTTTTTTTCATTTTTTTCAAATATCACATTTATATGAAAATTATGATAAAAAGAACAACAACATATACCTATTTAGTTACAAACATCAACATCTAGTGTTGTAAAAGTGAAATTAAAAGACAACATAAATATATCAAATACAACAATTCTTATCATCATTTTATAAAAAACAAAAATTGTTTTTTTTTTAATCTAAACTACCTGTAATTTATGTGAAAATTGGTCAAAATTAAAATTTTAAGTTATACAAAAAATGTTATGTTGTTTGTAACATAATATGCGCAATGAAGATTGATTACAGAAACTTATGAATAATTTATTATACAAATATGTATCAACAACGTATCTAATGAATTCAAAAACAATTACTTACAAAAATATTTGTATAATTACAATTGTTACATAAATAATTGAGATTAAAAAAAAATATTTTTTTTTACAGTACAATAGGGGAGCGCTTGGCCACGATCTCGCCTGATGGTAAGCTGAGATGTGGCCTAAACATATATAAAAAAACTGATAACAAAACACTCTAGATAATACTTGAACAAAGAAACAGACACACATCATTTAAAAAAAGTTTTTATGTACGTTTGCACATACATAAAAGTTACAGCATTAATTTCTAGATAGTTATTGTATAAGAGGAAAAGGAATTCTATTAACTATTATATACACACTAATTAATTCACACATAACAACAACAACAAAATAAAAAAAAACAACAATAAATAAAAAATAATTATCTATAATTAAAAACTAGCTGCATGCTCTATTTTAAAATATTATTGCAATTTCAATAGTACGCACAATAATTTTATTACTTCAAGTTCTACGGATAATTTCAATCATTATTTATTATCTAAGCGCGATATAAAAAGGAATCTATGATCTTTTTTATAAAGTTCTGATAAAAAAGAAAAATAGACTGTATTTCTCCGATATTTTTTTTTTTATTTCGACTCACTTCATTATTGAATATCTATCGAATAAACTTAACCAGCGGTATTCAGTACTATACTGCAATATAAAATCAAAATGAAAACTACAATCAATATTCATGATTCCTTTTTATATCGCTTATCACACTATTTTCAACAATAAACAAATCAATCAAATAATGCAACACAAATCATTATAATAATAACTACTAATAGTAATAACTACAATAACTACTAAATCATTTTCTAAATACATTAAAAACTAAAAATAAATGCTAGTGGAACTACAATAAAACTTAAAAGCAATACTCATAATGCTGACGTCTAAATAGTAGTAAATCATAAGTAATAAATTACAATAATGGTTACTAAATATATACCTACTATAAATTTCTATACAATTTAAAAATTACAATAAAAATTAGGTGCAATTACATCTAAATTTCAGCTGATCTTTGATTAACTAAAAAGGGAATATTTGCAATCGATTCACGTATTCTGTTTGCAATAAATACTCGATTATTGTACTCCACTGTTTAGACGTGCTTTTTTCTTATCGATAATATTTTTTGTACATATCTAAAAATACCCTTTTGTAAGCCCGACTTACAGTAATATGAGGTCTTACTTAAGTTTGAGTTAGTTCTCAAGACCAGCTGAACACACATGCGACTCACCTGTTGCGGCGGACAGCAGGGCTGGTTGTTGACGACCTCGCACACGTGCAGCCGTGTGTACGTCTGTCCGAGCAGCGTGAAATATTCAAACACCTGGGTGAGACCGCGCAATGTAACGCTTACAATTTGTTTACGTCGCTACTTATACACAATACTACACCTAGGTTACGCTATCAAGCGTACAACGAATGCCTTATCTTATACATATATACAATTATCAAACGCATAAACGCGCGTGAATGCGTTTTCAGTGGCACTGTGCTCTTTCTATACAAACGCAGATACTTACAAGCAACAGCAGTAGGGATATCACCAAGACAAAAGGCAGACCGTTTCGCTTAATTTTGTTTTGTCAACCAACTATCCGTCAGCAAAATGAAAGGTTTCAGTAGCCGATTTTTAAGCCAAACTTTCGCTCGTCTTTTGCATGCTAAACCTGCAGATCCAGCATTCACGCGCTACGCTGCGTGGTGCGGTGCGGTGTGCTAATTGTCTTATACGGCTTAGTGCGTTATTTTATGGCGTTGCGTTTTGTGTTATAATCAAGCCGTTATATCAAAAATAGGATTACATCTTCGATCATAAGTTCTTAATGATCAAAGACGAACGTGAATAGCTATATATCTTATTTAATTTATTAAATCCTTGTGGTAATTAACCGAACGAACATCCTTACATATCAATCAGTTTAAAAATCACGAAGTTCTAATGTAAAAAAGTGATAATCCTTTTCAATGGTGGTTAGAAAGATCCTATATTGAATCCAGGATGAATCCATAAATCAGTAATTTTTGAACGTCTAACAAACATAATCACACATCTATAATCAACATAAATTACAATTTTTGACATTATGAATGCATTCTAAACATAAATTTACATAATTATTCATTCATCAACTTGATAATTATCCAATAAATTGCTAAATACATTTTCGTTCATCAGTTTAAAATAATTTAAAAATATATTTTCATATTGAAAATAACACAGCATGCAGCTAACTACTTATAACTAGCAAAAAATAAATAACAAAAAGAAGGCGTGGTAACAATACAATGACCTAAAATATATTTATAAATCTATTTTTAGGTTGATCTTTAGACTTAGATATCTTTAGGAATTTTAAATTGAAAAACTATTACGTAAAATAAAGTTTTAACTAGAGTATTTGCCTTAAGTGACATGCTAGAGTATTTGTTAAGTATGTAATTTTTTTTATTGAGAATAGGGAAGCGCTTGACCACAATCTCGCCTGATGTAAAGCTAAGATATGGTCTAAGGTGGTACGCGCTTCCCTAGAAGGTACCTGTTCACTCTACGGTCTACGCTATGTATATAATATGTATATCTGTATACGCTATGTTTATATATCTATGTAATCTATACTATTATTATAAAGCTGAAGAGTTTGTTTGTTTGTTTGATCGCGCTAATCTTGGGAACTACTGGTCCGATTTGAAAAATTCTTTCGGTGTTAGATAGCTCATTTATCGAGGCTATAATACACACACCGGCACAATTAGCGGAACAGAAACCGATACGCGAGAACATCGTCTGGGATTTGAACGAATGGCAGCAGGTTCTCTTTACTGATGAGTGCAGAGTTCTTTTAAAACAGATCAATGGGAGACAGCGAATATGGAGACACAGAGGAGAACGCCAAATATAGTCTAATTTTGAACACACAGTGGCTTATGGTGGCGGCTCGATAATGGTTTGCGGAGGGATATGTTTGAGAGCTCGCACGGAGTTATTGATAGTCACAGGAAGGACCATGACAGCAGATAGATACATCAGAGACATTTAAGAAGAACATGTTGTACCATTTGCCCCATTTATTGGTGACTACTTTATTCTAATGCAAGATAATGCTCGTGCTCATAGTGCACAATCGGTACAGGCATATCTGAGCCACGTAGGTATACCGGTGATACAGTGGCCAGCAAATTCCCCCGATATGAATCCGATAAAGCATGTCTGGGACTTGCTAAAAAGAAGGGTTAAATCCAGAATGCCACCCCCCAACAATCTGAATGAACTTGGAAACGAATTACTTGAGAAGTGGGAGCGGTTGCCTCAAGAAATCATCGATAACATAATCTGTAGCAAGCCCAGACGAATGGAAACCGTAATCAGACCAAGAGGGGGAAACACTCGTTATTAATTTTGCTTTAATTTTATTGTTAAATCATATAATGCTTACTTTTTTTATTTTTTTGTGATGGTTCATAATCATCTAAAAATTCCACTTGTTTCAAATTTCTTAATTTTTCAATAAAAAATAACGAAGACTTTTCAAAGTCGTTGTTAAAAGATGTTAATCAACTTGTTATTTTGTATCTAATTACATTTTCTTCAAATATATGCGTTATTATCTCATAGTCTCACTTTTTTTTTTGTTCCGCTAATTGTGCCGGTGTGTATATTATATCATTACGCTACGACCAACAGGAGTGGAGCCACGGGGGTGAAACCGCGCGGAGCAGCTAGTACCTATTATAATATTTTAGGTCATTTTACAAATTAATATATATTATATTAAATACAAACCTTTAAATACCTCCAGTGCTGTTCCAGATATGCGATGAAAGTAACAAAATAACAATTTGTAAGTATGCGTATGAATCAATTATTTTCAGAGGATTTAAAACGCGATTCATTTCACACTACTGTTTTTAGTATTATAAAACTACTGTATTACATTTGATGTGATTTATAAAACGCGTAAAACCTTCGTCATTACACTCTAAGTATACATTTGTATAAAGTTAAACACAGACACACAAGATCTTATATTCATTGGTAAATCAATATCAATAAAGATGACTGAAATTTATCTTATTTATGGTAATAATAAAATAGGTATGGTATTCTGTACGCTACAAAATAATTAAATTAAATTAGAATGATTTAATTTCGCTTCGGTTTTTATGCTTAATTTTATGGTACCTAATCAATATCTTTCAATTAGTTTTTCGAATTTATTCTGTCACTGAATAGTTTACTATAATCAGTCGTCAAAATTTCCATAAGTCGCGAAAATTTCTATAAGCTGGAAAATTTCCATAAGAAAGGAAAATTTCTATAAACAAAGAAAATTTCTATACGTCAGGAAAATTTCTATACGTCAGGAAAATTTCGATAAGGCAGGAAAATTTCTATCTATAGGTCAGGAAAAATTATTGAGTGAGGAAAATTTCTATACGCCAGGAAAATTTCCATAAGTCAGGAAAATTTCTATAAGTAAGGAAAATTTCTATACGCCAGGAAAATTTCTATACGCCAGGAAAATTTCCAAAAGTCAGGAAAATTTCTATAAGACGGAAAATTTCTATACGCCAGGAAAATTTCTATACGTCAGGAAAATTTCTATACGTCAGGAATATTTCTATACGTCAGGAAAATTTCGATAAGGCAGAAAAATTTCTATAAGTTAGGAAAATTTCTATACGTCAGGAAAATTTCTATAGATAAGGAAAATTTTCATAAATCCGGAAAATTTCTATACGTCAGGAAAATTTCGATAAGGCAGGAAAATTTCTATCTATAGGTCAGGAAAAATTATATAAGACAGGAAAATTTCTATACGTGAGGAAAATTTCTATACGCCAGGAAAATTTCCATAAGTCCGGAAAATTTCTATACGTCAGGAAAATTTCGATAAGGCAAGAAAATTTCTATCTATAGGTCAGGAAAAATTATATAAGACAGGAAAATTTCTATACGTGAGGAAAATTTCTATACGCCAGGAAAATTTCCATAAGTCAGGAAAATTTCTATACGCCAGGAAAATTTCTATACGTCAGGAAAATTTCTATACGTCAGGAAAATTTCTATACGTCAGGAAAATGTCTATACATCAGGAATATTTCTATACGCCAGGAAAATTTCGATAAGGCGGGAAAATTTCTATACGCCAGGAAAATTTCGATAAGGCAGGAAAATTTCTATAAGCAAGGAAAATTTATATACGTCAGGAATATTTCTATACGCCAGGAAAATTTCGATAAGGCAGAAAAAATTCTATAGATAAGGAAAATTTCCATAAATCCGGAAAATTTCTATACGTCAGGAAAATTTCGATAAGACAGGAAAATTTCAATTTATACGTCAGGAAAAATTATATAAGACAGGAAAATTTTTATACGCCAGGAAAATTTCCATAAGTCCGGAAAATTTCTATACGTCAGGAAAATTTCTATACGTCAGGAAAATTTCTATACGCCAGGAAAATTTCGATAAGGCAGGAAAATTTCTATCTATAAGTCAGGAAAAATTATATACGCCAGGAAAATTTCTTAACGTCAGGAAAAATTCTATAAGCCAGGAAAAGTTCTATACGTGAGGAAAATTTCTCATTGCCGCAAAAATTGATATAAGTCAGGAAAAATCCATAAGTCGGGAAAATTTCGATAAGACAGGAGAATTTCTATACGTCAGGAAAATATCTCTTTGTGGGGAAAATTTCAATAAGCCAAGCTAAAGCTAAGCTAAACTACATATAATTAGAATTAGTGAATGAGTACATAATATTTCAGTACTTAAAAAACAGAGGACCGAACAAAACCGCCGACGGTTTTATTCTTTATTATTAGGAATCGAGCCCAGGACATCTCGGTCCTTTTAGAGGTCAAAATCTTATACATAACGGTATAGGATTATCTGAGTTATGTGTGAATCATTGCTTGATTAATGCACAATAAACAGTATTGGTCCATCGACATGTAATTAATATTAAAGCAGATAAATGTGAATATATTTATTGTTAAACTAGCTGTGCAAATTCAATTATTTCTATACCTAGATCATTTATTTAATCTGATGTATAACCCATACTAGCTCCGCGCGGTTTCACCCCCGTGGCTCCACTCCTGTTGCCCGTAGCGTGATGAAATATAGCCTATAACCTTCCTCGAAAAATGGGCCATTTCGATTCGTATTTTTCAAATCGGACAAGTAGTTCCCGAGATTAGTGCGTTCAAACAAACAAACAAACAAACTCTTCAGCTTTATAATATTAGTATTAGTAACTGTAAAGTTTCATCCAAACCCATCCAATAGTTTTTTTCGTGAAAACGTCGAACTATAAACCTTCTCTTTAATATGAACGAGGCTACTGCCGAGATTTTAAGGGTGCAAAGCCTATGTGCACATCCAGACTATTATTTCTGTACCAAATTTCATACAGACCGTAGCTATTTTTGCGTGAAAGAGTAACAAACATACATTCACACATTCTATAACTTTCGCTAAACGTATAATATTAGTATAGGATATAACACTAAATACAGTCTTATTTGAATCTACAATTACCATATTATTATCGGCACCAAATTTCATATAGATCACACATATTTGCGTTAAATATAATCAAACACACATACATACATTCTTATAAACTTTCTCGCTTATAATATTAGTGTTTACTAGTAGACTATCTACCATATGATGACACCTACTGCCTGACATCACTATTTGCATGTCATGCCAGTTACGCAGTTAACTTGAGCTGGACGTTGGTTGTCCATTGATTTATGACTTGTCCAATTTTATTGGGACCTTGGAGTAAGGTCACTGCCATATGTGTATCGTGGTATATGAAAATGATGGTATTGAGTAGATACTGTTTATTTTATGGGCATTTTATAGTACGATGATTTAATAAGTATCGAGTCTTTTAATTCACTTCAGGTTTTAATCAAAGAGGAATAGTGTGTATGTGTGTATACTATAGGTATAAATACTCCATTATTTACTTATTTCACACCTTTGCGTTTTCTGGACTCGATAACTTTCTGCATAGAAATTAAAGTTTGAAAGAAATCTCTTTAATATGGTGGTTTGTCTGGGAATTTACTGTTAATGATAAGAATATTCATATTTGGCCAATAATTCGTAATTATAGAACTATATTTATAGACCAACGAAAACAAAATAATATAAACAAAGAATACGAGATTTTACCTAAACACCTATATCCTAATATGTCATACGTTTTCCTTTGTATCACCTACGGACCTTTTCACATCCTGAACCAAAATCCACTTAATCATCCGAACATCATTGGAATTCAGAGAAACATCTAGAAGGAAAGTTACCACATCGCAACATGACTAAACCGTAACCTAAACATGCCTGTCCAGTGACTCAGACATTCTGAAACCTGCAATAACATATCCTTTGTTGAAGCTCACATACACATGGACCTTTACTACCACGTCCTGAACCAAAATCCAACCAATCACACTAACATCATTGTTATCAGAGAAGCATCTAGAAGGACAGTTTGGCATCATTACTTTGATATGTAGTTACATGTTATGTAAAATTAAAATCTAATATTGATGTGATTTTAAAAGAGCACTTATTTAGTTTCTCGCCAGTTATTCTCCATAGATACCGCCTTCCGAATCGATGGTAAAACAATGTTATGACTCTTCAATAGTGCTTCTAGATTAATTGAATATATAAATGTTTGAGTTTGTAAGGTAAGCTCAGTTACCACATCGCAAGATGACTAAAGCGTAACCTAAACATGCCTGCCCAGTGACTCAGGGTCTGCAATATGCAATAACATCCTTTGTTGAGGTTCAAACATATTGCAATCTGATATAGTTTGGTTGGGTTCAATGACATGGGAATTTGTTAAAGGGAATTGCTACAGGGTGTAAGAATAAAGGTAGCAAAAGGTACATCGTAAAGTGTAAACAAAGAAACAAATGCTTCTTTAATTTGATGAACATCAAGTTCCATTTTTGATGAATATAATTATCAAGAAATTGTCCTTATATTTGTAATTGAATAAAAACAAAAGGGGCATTTAATAAAAATTAAAAGCACTATTTAGATACAAGATGATCATATAGATAAGAAAGCACGTGGGTATAATCTTTTTTATATTAATTAAAAACTTCTTATTTAGATCGTACCATTTCTTTCATCAGAAACTTATAGGCAATGATTTTTTTATGATAAGAAATCACGACGAAGTTCCAACACTCTGTGGATAAATTCTATAATCATTCTATTTCACGCTGTACGCACATACCATTGGAGAGGGTAATAAAGAAGAGTATGGAAATGTTTTAATTAGGATAGAAAGAAGGAAAACGTCGTTTATTCTAGCATCGTCAATAATTCTAGCTCTTCCACATCTTATTTACACTTTAATGTGTCTTGGTTCATTACATTGTGCCCTATATTATTAAGGTCGCCATATTTTGTATTCTCATCAAAGCTCCACAGATAACTTCAAACACAACATACAGTCATGTAACCGGGTCACCAAGTAACTACACTTTCTTAAAGAGCTCTCTGAATCATCGATAAAGAAGTCGTTGTTTAATAACATCGTCGATTAATTAACCGTCTTGGAATGCAAAATATACAGATAAACGTATTTTGTTTCGTTATAGAGACAACTGTTTATAATATCTTATGACTGCAGTTTAATGATGTTAATGCATTACTTCTATAATAATAGTTTAACAAGAAGTTAGCTAAATTATCCTCCTATCAGCAGCTACTGATAAAAAAGCATCCAAATCCATACTAATATTATAAATGCGAAAGTAACTCTGTCTGTCTGTCTGTCTGTTACTCAATCACGCCTTAACTACTGAACCAATTTGCATGAAATTTGGTATAGAGATATTTTGATACCCGAGTAAGGACATAGGCTACTTTTTATCCCGGGAAATAGGATAGGTTTTATCCCGGAAATCCCACGGGAACGGGAACTATTTTTTCTTTGACTGCGCGGGCGAAGCTGCGGGTGGAAAGCTAGTTGGTTTATAAATAGAAATTTTGACAGACAAGAAATAAACTACATTATTTTTATTCTCTTTTATTTTTAAAAGTATTAAATTAACCTATACAAAGCTGCTAATTCGACATTCCAAATAAACCAATTTCTTAAATTATTGAGGATTTATTTGTATGCCAGCACAATAAAGTGTAAATAAATAAATAAATATAATTTCACACCCCCTAAAGTCTAAGCCACCTAACAAATCCAACCGTTCCAGAGTCAAGATATGTACTCCTTGTACCTTTGTCATTGTAATGTGTATGTGTTCTATTACATATTATAACATCGTGATCACGACAGCACCTAAACCCTAATAATCATGCACTCCTTCACAACTCACGCGCAGCTCGATCAATCACAAATCACTGTTGACAGGTCATTGAACATTGCATTGTTATAATATAGTCCTGTCTCGTATGCAATCGATGAAATGCATCTTAATTGACAGGTTAATTAAGAAATTGCATGTAATCGCAACAATTGTTTGTATGATTTTGTTTTTACATAGGAACAATTGAAACGATTTTGGTGAAATTTTAGGGGCTGAAAGCAACTTAACTATTTGTTATAACGCCTTAAGATTTGATCGAAGGATGAGTGAAAATAATTTCAAAATTTATTCCGATATAAAATTTAATTTAAAAGTACCAAGATTGTTGAATACGCTATCAAGATAACATCGATAACATTTTTAAAATTATTACATTGAATTCTGTTGCCCCAAGGGTTTAAACAATAAACAAACGAGTAAAAACCTCAATGCACAGTAGTAATCAATAATTTGGAAACACGAATTTATATGTTTGTACATATACACACGAAACCGCTGATTCACCGTTCGGCGTTACTTTGATTGTTATTTATTAACATCGTAAACAATGCACTATAAAATTAAATATAAATTGTTTATGTCTGTGCATTGAAATATGGCAGATTATTCAGGTCACGTCTCGATAAGGTGAATGAATGTATTTCTTTTTTGCACTGACTGACTGACCTTACTTATCCTCAGATTGAATTGAAACTGCTGCACCGATTTTTATGTAACTTTCAACTACGAATCTATATAATCTATGTTGTATAATCTATACTAATATTATAAAGCTGAAGAGTTTGTTTGAACGCGATAATCTCAGTAACTACTCGTCCGATTTGAAAAATTATTTCGGTGTTAGATAGCCCATTTATCGAGGAAGGCTCTAGGCTATATATCATCACGCTAAGGCCTAAGACCAACAGATGCGGAGCGCAGCTAGTGGATTATAAGCTTTATGCTTTAAACTACCTTTCAATAGCACGAATACACAAGTAGGTATCAACTTTTACAAGTAATCAATCATTTTTAAATGTACGTACAGAATACCATACCTGTATTAAATTTTTTTCTATCAAAACCATTACAATTCCTTGTAACATAGTTTAAATTAAATTTCAGCAGCTATATAATAATTCTCGTTTCCATTAATTGGTTCAATTATTGTAACAATGAAAGAAATAACAACACAATTCATTAATATATAAAATTCTCACCTTTTTCAAGTGTTTGTTGACCCATTTCGTGAACGTTTTCTTTTGTATCGCATCCCGTTCATCTGAAATAAATAATTGAACATTAAATATAGTTATAATAATTGTTTTTATTATGACACAATGATTAAAATTTCAATCGAATTTTACAATTGATTCGTTTCAATATAAAAGCCATTTTCATGAAATATATTTTATTGAACTCATACATTGAATTCATTAAATTCAGACAATGTTACATTCGAAACTAAACCACGACCATTTTATATTCAGTTTTATAGCATTTAAATGCTTTATAAATGAGAAAAAATCTCATTTATAAACTTAAAATTGTAACTGAATATCTACGCTTTTATGTATTTATGTGTATGTACACACACATATACATAATATTACATATCAAAATCAACACACACAACAACCGTCTCAAAAAAATCTTGCCAACAGCGCACGCGCAACTTTTTCAATGACTCAACCCGTGTTTACGGGTGAACGAACCTAGATCGATCCGCTTATCTAGACTCAAATAGATATAGAATAGGTATGTCTGTCCGTGCCAACTATTTTCGGCACGGAAGTAATTTCGCGTGAGAAATCTAAAATACGTAAAAATGGGGAAAATTTATAGAGCACGGGACGAAAAATTAGTCGATAAATGGGGCATTATTTATGGGGCATGGGACGTAGGTACATTTAGATGTACAGAAGCATCATGGTGAATAAATAACCTTTTTGAAGGAGTACCTAAGTAATGTGGGTCAAATAATATAATGGGGTCAAAAATTCTAAACAAACAGAATTTTTAACCGCGTTTTTGATAAATAAATTAGAGATTATAACACACACTAAACAAGCGATAAATTAAAATTTTATTAAAAAATTAAAATAAATAAACAAAAATTATTGTAAATTGACCGTTTCCTTATCGAGTTTACGATTTAAAAAAAATCTTTTCCACAAATAAGCATACTTACCAAGAAATATGAATCCTAAACCACCAACGCTTAGGAAATACTAAAATAGACATGAACATACAGATGCAATAATCAATCATCATTTATAACTAACCTAGGTCAAACGCGCGGGACGGAGACAAAAAATAAAACATATATCGTAATCATACAAAAAAAAATATCGAGTTGCTGTCCATTACATGCATAAGCGTACCTTTAAATCTATTATATATGCGCTAAAAAATACATCATTGACAGTGAAGCAGAGATTTTTTTGCATTACTTATATCCTAGGTTCGACCCCCGATGAGAGTCTCAACTTTATAAATGAGAAATTAAAATAAAAAATGTGTGCGTGTACTAGCGTACACACGTAAAAAGTAAAACTTCTTTATGACCCTATTTTTCAAAAAATAATTTACTATATGCAACATTACAGAAATACGTCGAATCACGCGTGGTAGGGATAATAAAAAGATGGCGCGTAACGGAAAAATGTCACGCGTAACGAAAAAATTACACTCAATTTTTTTCCAACCCCGATAAAGAAGTTTCACTTTTAAAAAAAGAGAAAATTTCAAGATAAACGCGGGTTCGAATTCTGCCATAATATGATAGTATTTTTGACTTGTGCTGTAAATTTTGTCTTTTCTAGCGCATTAATGATTCCAGAAACCAAAACCTACTCACATATATTTTATCTCAAAATCTTTTAAATTCTTTAACAAAAATATATTTGAAGTGAAATTTATTACGCGCGATGAGAGTAAAATTTCAAGATTGCGTCATGGCAATGCCGTCACGATTAAGGCGACGATTTTTGTATCTTCGAATCTTGCCAAAGAAGTTTCACTTTTGACACGTGTGCTTGGCATACATGCTCTTTTTAACCGATAATCAATATCCTACACAGATCAATATCCAAAAACCAAAATTCTACCCACGTATCTTCATTTTGTTACAAAGCATTCTAGGAATGCACTGACTCACTAGTAACTTACATAACATTCGCCGAATTAGGCAATACATACAGCGAAGGTCCTTACGTTGAATAATCTATTAATAATGAGTTATATTTCTCGTTAGTAGGTTAATATAGAATATTAGAATCGCCCACTTTACTTGAATGAACTGCACAGTACATAATATTGCAATTTATATCCCATATTTAATTTTTACATTCTTTTGAATCCTACTAATATTATAAATGCGAAAGTTTGTGAGGATATGTGTGTGTGTGTGTGTGTGTGTGTGATTGTTACTCTTTCACGCAAATACTACTGAACCGATTACAATGAAATTTAGCACACACATTGAGGGTAACTTGGATTAACACATAGGATAGGTTTCATCCCGGAAATCCACGGGGACGGGAACTGTGCGGGATTTCTTTCAAAACGCGGACGAAGCCGCGGGCGGAAAGCTAGTTAATTATATCCAAGACAAAATATAGCCTTAGCCCTCATGCAAGCCTGTTCCTTATAAAGCATTACAACAAAATGTCATTCAAATATACTAAGAGGCAAATATAAATATAAAAAATTACCTATACTTAAAAGAAAAACATTCGCAATATACGGACGCACAGAGAAACCCAAGTGACGTAACTTGAATGATTATGTGTTTCATTCAAATCATATAAAGATATTACATACAACATGTAAGTATGTGTACATACACACACATACAATAGCCCTTCAAACTCAATACATTTCAGTGGACAATACTTTTTCAGCGCAAACCATTTATCTGACAACCCTAAGTACGTTCTCAGGCAATCTGCACTTAACTGGTCCGGCCAGCACTCGAGCACATAAACACAAGTCTGTCTCGGATAGGGTTGCCAACTGATATTTTAATTTAATTATTAGGTGCATAACAACGGGGTTTTAAATAACACGTGGTTCGAAGTAATTTTATATCGATTGTTTGAAATATCTTCTTTTAAAATTTAATTAGAAACAAATTATTACAAACATCAAGCAGATTGTTTTTCTTTCATTTTCTTTTAAAAATATATTCATTCACAATCATAACTAAAAATTTCATCTTAAAAAAACTGTCATTCAATACAGGTCCTTATGTTGTCATTTATAAAATACCTAATAGGCATTAAAAATATCCTACCCTTAAAACCGGCAAAATTTCTCAAATCGACAACCCTATTCCATAACAGATTGAATCTGTGGTCGCACGATAACATCGTTTGCAGTCTATTGCATTAAATTTTATTATCTGCATTGTATTGAAGTTGATTGTGTAAGTTAAATACTATATTAGAACTAGTTTAAATATAAATAATATCGTTCAGATAGCGTTGTGACTTAAATATGAATCTAGATATCCTATTTTATTTATTAATATTAAGGGCCGATTTTTCTATCCTTGGTTAAAATTTATCCGTCCAATAAAGTATTACAGGAACATTTTAAAATGTCACCTGTAAACTGTCAAATACGGACAATTAGAATACATTTTTGAAATGGTAGTTTAATACGTTATTCGATGAATAAGTTTTAATCAAGGATTGAAAAATCAGCCCTAAGTATAATATACGTAACCCCGTTGGCACAGTGGTAAGCAATCGTAAGCTGAAGGTTTAGATTTTATTGTAAACGTATTGTGCGATGAAGATTGTTGCTCTTATTTCTTTAAAGTTTAAGCTTGTTGAAAATTTTTATATTTCAATAGTTACAATTAAAAAAAAAATACTTTAGTACTTAGTCTCGTTATCAATCTCTTCCTTTTTAACGTCAAAGTTAACATTTACATTTATAAAACAAATATGTAAATTAATTCCCAAAACAAATCAAACATGAACAATTTAATCTTGTTTTAAATCGGTTAAATGCATTCCATAGCACTGACGTCACACATTACCACACATGCAACATGCATAGTCCGTTTTCGATAAGATCGCTCACAGCAAATAGCTACTTGGAACTTTGGAATGGGAAAGGAATCCGTATTAGGTAAAGTTTTGCAAGTCCTTGAAACATAGTAGTTACTTGGAACTAATGATTTCTGCAGTTTCAAGGATTCTAGAAACCTTGAAACTATAGGTATAGGATATTCATGTATCTTTAGTTCAGTGATGATAATGATGTGAAGGCAAGCATATGTATAGCCCGGAATGGGAGGAATAGTCAATTAATAAGGCATTTTAACAATTTAGAAAAAAGCAAATTTTCTTGCCATCTTTTCTATAAAAACTCTCCTAGCCCAGTCAGAAATGTATAATAAGAAATAACTCTGTGATATGACAATACAATGCTCTGGAAAACGAACAAACAAAGCAGGGCTCCTATATCTATATAGTTTTTTAAAATAAACCTAACCCAATTTCCTGATTCCAAATTCAGAGCGGCAATACTAAACGATCCTTTTTAAACTTGCCATCATGTAATACGTCGATATACACTGTGACTGTGACTTATATATGTTTTTTAATGCCCGGCCATTATGTAATACGTCGATTTTCACACTCTGACTGCGACATATCAAACATTATCACATAACTTAATACCGCGACATTGAACGCATCCATTAGACCAATCAGTAGCAATTGCATTGATTAAAATATAACCGCTTTGAACTCATTTATTACGCCTGTCTCATTTGATATATGCATGAAGATTTATTATTTATTCTGGCTAGACAGATTCATCGTCAGACTATAAAAAACCTAAGATGCTGTTTCGTACTACTAAATTCTAATTTAATGAACGTGATTAACTCATAAAATTATTACCTACAAATTTTGAATGGCAACCCAGACGATATTATTCTCCTAATTATAACTATACCTACATAAAATTTTGTTCTTAGCAAAATAAAACTACGAACGCACTAATCCTGCGGTGGGATCTTATACTATGCGCTTTGTCTAAAATCTAATTGAATCACTCTATCTATTAAAAAAACCGCATCAGAATCCGTTGCGTAGTTTTTAAGATTTAAGCATACATAGGGATAATAACTTGTAAATATTGATTGAAGACAATATTTAATATTTGTAATACCTAAGTGCGTAAAAAATTATATATTATGTAACACTCACATAAATTCAACATCGTAGAACAACATTAATAACATTTTGTTGCGAAAACAAAACATGGAAGTCAATTAGGAGCGAATTTGTAAGTCTTCTACATAACAAAGCGTGAATTCGTACGAATGAAACTGGAAACGCTTTAAAAAAAACAAATTCTATCAAAGACTTTGTGGAGAGACAAAGGCTTTATTCTATTCTCTTATATTATAGAGAGAGAGAGAGAGACAGGCAAAGAAACAGGCTAACAACGTGTCAACAACTTTTGGTCTTAATTTTTCCAATAAGCTAGCTACTTATTGTTATTCTGTGGCTCAGACCTCTTTCGCAACGCGCGATAAGGAACTTCGTTCCAAAAAGTCTGTGCGTCGAGCACACGTGTCCGAAGTGAAACTTCTTTGGCAAGATTCAAAGAAGTCAAAATCTATATATACTCTATGATCTACGGTATTGCCATGACATGACCTTGATATTTTATTCTCATAACATAAAGCATTCACTGCAAAAATATAACGAAGTCATAAAAACATATTCCCCATGCATTTCTCCCAAAACATTGCGACATGCGGTCTCTCACGTCGCGTCTCTTTCAGTCCAAAACCTTATCAACACTATCTTATCGTTATCTCAGTTATAAACAGAGCCACGTGAACTGATAGTATGTTGTCATTTGTATTCAAAGTTCAAACCGCTAACACACGAATACGCAATAATATTTTCGGCTTATAGAGGGTGTTCATTTTATTGTTAAATTGCAAATACATAAATACATTTATATTATGATATAAGATATCACGTTCGCGGACAGTACAATCTTACAGGTTGAAGCTAATGAGACACTACTTTTTTTCATACATTGCCCAGGGGCGTAGTGTAACAACACATGGTTAAAAAATCATATGATATGACAGAACGGATATAGGCGTAAACGTCGTAAGCACTCAGCATCAGATTCATAGTCACCCAAATGGGTCTTGACTCGATTCAGGGGTAGACGCTGCATCAAACAGGTCTTGAAGACGTTTTTGTTCTTTTTCGAACGAGTCTCGAGACGCCATCTGCAGAAATATTCGTTACAAATTTAGTTAAACAAAATCGTGTTCACAACATAAATATGTTGTTTACAAAAGCAACTAGACTTGAATTAGTATATCCAGTATGAGTAAAATAATTAAATTACGTTGGAAACTAAATACTCACTTTCTAAATAACAATTGCGCGCGAAAACATGCAGCGACACGCGGGATCTCCGCAGCGGCGCAGTACTCGACTAACCCTATGCAAACATGGCGCCCACGGGCGTAGTGTGCGCGGGAGAGGGGTATAAAAATATGAATGTGTGCGTGGAAGTACCTTCCTTTGACGAATTTTTGTAAATAATACAGTGACAGTACAAAAGTCGTAATTATACCTGTCAAGACAGTACAACATGCCGTTCTTTATGATAGTATGAAAAATCGCACGGCGTGTGGCGTACTGATTTTATGCAAGTAAAAACTGATACGTCGACAGACGTACTGTCGTAACACTTTTAGCTGTATAGACGCCTGTGTTCGTTACTGTCCGCGAACGTGATATATAACAAATTATTCAATAGAGATAACCAAATGAATCTGTACACTCGCAGTTATCTAGCTAGCTAACTGTCTACTATGGAATTTTACCATTTTATAAACGTTATTTTAAAACATGCATATTATGTAGATTGTAGATACATAAGTACATACCGATTATAATAAACATGAAGGCACTATAAAGTATAAATCCACAGTTTTCATACAATATTTTTTTTTCATTTACCGGTTTATACCCAGGTATAGGGGTCATAAATGTATGGGTCACTTACCACTTCACCAACCTTTGTACAACTATTGGTATTAAAATCATAACTGCTTTCGTCATCAAATGCCCTTGAGGGTAAATTTATTTACTTAACTATGTATATTTGATTTAAAAAGTAGTTAATTGATTACAAACATCACATCGTCAATATTTATTCATAAACAATAAACTACAAAAACATTCGGAGTTGATAACTTCAATCAAATTTACATTTTACATCTTATCATAATATATCATTTGATTAAGCAGTTGATATCACGTCATCATATCGATTATAATGCATAATATTATTAAACAAAACTAATAAAATTATAAAAACAATAAAAATACGTGTGGCACTCGAGGACTGCCGCGGCAAAGCTATTGCATAGCATCGCATGGCTGTGCCGGTTGGAGTGGGGGTTGTTACGTTTTTTCGTTACGGAATTCTTACACGCTCAAAGTCTGAGATAAAATCTATGCAATAGCTTAAAAAGAACACGCTGTATATCAAACCATGTTATTAAGCCCAAAACTCGTTTCGTATTTAATATTATTAGAAACATTTACCGATTGATTAATGATTGCCAAAAATGTTAGCTATGAATTATAAGCTAATGAATTCGTAACGAAATAATGTAATCCTTTTTATTTATCCATACCTTACAGATAGATACCTATTGTCAATTCTAAAGTATTTATTCGTTATAAAAGAACATTGGTGAACTTAGTCGTATTTGGATACATTATTAAAACTGAACAATATACAACGGACAGGTAGGTAACCTTGATCCCGTGATGAAGGTGAAAATAATAAAGACTTGAAATTCTACATGAAATAGAATATAAGTCTATATAAAATAGTAAAAAGGTTAATTTAGTCTATAATGTCAAAAGTCGTTCTCAAAAAATTCGTGTCAAACATAAACATTCACCTGCAAAATTAATGATCTATTTCAACATTAGTTGTGAACTGTTGCCATCTGTCGCAAATACAAACCGATTTGTTAGTACGAAAGCAAATGGGCTACAAACGCCTCGTATTCATGGTAAACATTTGTTTAGCAACAGTTGATCAACATGTTGCTGGATACACAGGGGTGGTTACAAAGACGACTTAAAACAGTACTAATCCCAGTGTCGGAAAGTGATAGCACTTGACGGCCTGTATAACATTGCCATTTTTCCATGGCCATACTGGAATATAATATTGCTTTAAGACGTCACGATAACCCACCAGTTCTGTAACACTACAACAGCAACATGTTGAATGATTTTTTATGATTTTTTGCTAAAACAATATTGCTGGAAACAGTTGCATATGTTGCACTTCAGGCAAGAACTTTTTAGCTGAATGTGTGAAGTAGGATTGCACTAATTTCAATCCTACTTCCCACATTGTTGCCAGCAACTCCGCAACCGCAACATGAACAATATTCCTTCACAAATATTAACCATGAACAGGGCTGTACCAAACTGAATCACATAAAACACAAGCCCACTCGCATTCTCTATACCTCCACCACGAACCTGCCTGCTGTATAAAAAAACCCCAGCACGTTGTACCTTTGAACTTGGTCAGATTCTCCTCGTACACCTGGTCGTGGCTATCCTCGCCCCGGCGCCGCTTGTGGGGTCCTTCATAGCCCCCATTCACTTCAACCTCCTGGGGGTCGAAGCCGAGACGCTCCTTGTAATACGCCTGTGTTGACATCGCATCACACGCACAAACACTTTTGTATTAAATCCTTGGCACTTATATTAATATGGCAAACTTTGACGGCCTGTGGAATTTATTAAATTGTAAACGGACTGAGGTTTCCGGCCATTTTAGATATGGTATACATAATATAACAATATTTACGAATGTTCTTTAGTGTATACGATTTATCGTGTATGCGATATTGCGTGTATAATTTCCGACATCATGGTAAATGGTAAAACTGTCATGACGGTTCAAAAGTGCTTCTAGAAGAAGTCAAATCGAATAAATAAATGCTTGAGTTCGTGATTATCAAACGCGGCAAAGAGAAAGAGTTATAATCTATAATCAGTATATAAAAATATGCACCCATACAAGTACCTATGGAATTATGTTATTTATCCGAAGCTAAGTTTAATTACAAAGTGACGTAACGAATAAGCAGTGGGTGACCAATGCGCTTCTAAAGATAATCATATTATGTAATATTATGATTAGTATTTAAAAAAGTAATATTACAGTAAAAGAAAGCATATAATACATATATATACATAGGTAAAGTAATTACTTCCAATCCATTCCAATTTAGCATCGAAAAAGATATATACATAAAGTAGGTTAACATCAAGGTTACTACGTTAAATAAAAAATAAATTAAGGCTGATTACGAAATAGTTTTAGTTCACAAAAATGTATAATGAATTATAATAACAAGTTTTGAAAAACCAGTTTAACGTATTTCTCTAATATTGCGTCTTTATACGCAAATGATATAAAAACTGGATCTGGGAATGTTAAAAATAAACATAGATTATCGAATAACGTTTAGAAACATCGATAACGTTTATTTTATACGTACTAATTGGTACAATAGTTAAACTTAAGGCTTATAACAGAGAAGTCACGTATTCTATCCCTATGGAGACGAAAATGTTTAGCTAACAAATAAATTTTTATTAACAACCAACAATTCTATAAACAAACGTAAACATCGAATAAAAATCCGTTAAAATTCACAAGATACAAAATAAAACGTTCACACACGGCGAATTCGTCTAAAACCAGTCGTACACGAAATTCCTAACTACCTGCGAGAGGTCATCATCCTGGCTAAGTTACCCGCGACAAGGTCATATGAAATGAGTGAAACTGAAATAAACAATACGAATCTGAATATTAAGAAAAAACAAAATCTACAAATAAATGATACAGAAATAAGAAAAGGCTACTTTAACTAAACCTTATATTATATTATTATTAGCCTTATTTAAATTCCCAGTTGCGAAATTGTCATCGATACAACTTTAGATAAGGTAACTATAGATATACTATTTTTTATCAAAAATTGATAATCAGTAACTTTAATATTAAAACTACAAGATCGTTAACACTATAAAACGAAATCTAGGTAAAGACCTAGTTACACTTTCATATAAGCCATTTTTATTGGGCTACAAACATCTAGTATGTATATAATATAAATTGTATAAATATAAATTGGAAATATCATCCAGTGTCAGAAGTGAAACTTCTTTGGCAAGATTCACGTGACGTTTAACGTGACGATATAGCCATGACGCGACCTTGAAATTGTACTCTCAACGCGCAATTTCTCCTAAACATCAGGTAGGTAAACTAGTGCCAAAATACGTAATTTATAATGAAAATAAAATAGGAATGTACATATCAGTTACGATAAAACATTATCAAACCAATATAGCCTAATATATGCGGAACAATATTATATGTGATATTTTATCTTCAATCTTACATTGAAAGTGTTATTAGGTTTTCCAGATTGCTATTAGGTATATTTTGTTTATGATTTTTAACTAAGATTTTACTTAACATGCGGTCCTTAAAAATGAACGAACGGCACTTCATTATTCATATTTTTTAATACATTCGTTCCTAAATTATGTCTGAAAATTGCTATACTCCTTTTGATACGGAATTATCAAATTAGTGAAGTTTTCGTAGTATGTATGTATAGGTTGAAAATTTTACCAAGCTTTGTTACTTGATTAAAAAATAAATAGATACCTAATAAGTCATAGCTTAGATAATATTAAAATATTAAGTAAATTAAATACCACCTTGATATTTAAAAAAAGGTACCTACATTACAACGATAAAAATAACCAAGTCATTTACGTAATAGGTGATTTAATATTTTAACTAAAAACTGACTTATACTTCAAAAATCATTCAGAAACTAAACAGCTTCAGCCAGGACTTACTACATAAACCATCTTCACAACTAATACCTTTAAATACTTAAGATAATTCCGCGAAGTACCATCTCCATCCCATACAAATCCCAAACAGTAGGTACCAACCAAGGTATAACAACAGAATCGAGTTCTAACCCCCAAAGTAACAATGATCCAAGGTTGTTTGGTCAAACGAGAAATCGTTCCGTGGGAAACGACGTGGTGATAGTGAGAGCGACAATAAATAAAAATGTATTATAGGTAGATACAATAATTGCTATACCGCGAGGGGTGAGATTCAATGTCGGTATTGAGAAATTTGCAACAAGCT